>NC_056735.1:1910361887-1910406887 GCF_019279795.1 Protopterus annectens
TGGTTTTGTCGATATGAGCATCAAACTTAAGGTTATTGTCAAAATTACACCTAATAGTTTTGTATTACTTTCTGGGGAAATTATTGTGCCGTTATAAGATGTTATGGTAAATGATGGGAATGTAACTTTCCGGGTGGGGGGGGTGAAGAGCAGCAGTTTTGTTTTATTTGGATTCAATAGCAGATACCAGTCAGTGAGTGTCAAAGGAAAAATAACTTCAAAATGATCAACACACGGCAGGTTCAGGTTAAGGCACTTTAATCTTGCAGCAAGGAGACAAAAATGTGCTAATACAGAGTTTGTCTAACTAGAATCAGGAAGTGAAACTATTTTTATACATTTCTTACAAGGTATTGCCAACTAAGCTGACATAATAAATCACAAGTTCTTTCAATATTATTTTACAGCAGCTGTTAGTCCATGATTTTCTGCTGGCATATCAAGTTTACAAAAAAACTTCCTAAGAAAAACAACGTGGCCTTGATGACCGCCGGTCAGATACAACTTCTCACTATACAATGTTACCATTCAAGGTACTATGGCTAATTCGAGCACAAAGCAAGTACAGATTACAGTTCATTTCTTCAAGCAGTCTTTGTTTGATGTATCTCTTCTTTTCTGCAGCTGTGCATGTTCTCATAACACGAATAGGACTGATTGTTCATATTCAATCACATTATAGAAAACAGTATTGTTCTATTCATTCACTATTCATTCATTTTCCTGACCTAGCAGATAATCACCTGCTTCTCAGTACATTTCCAAAAGGCATAAATATGAATTTTGCTGTGCTAGCAAATGCTAGGTCAGAGAGCATCTTGCAATTTCAGAAAGCATACTGCAGTTTGAAAAAGCATCTTATAATTTCATACAGAATTAAGCTGTACATAAAATAGAATGAAATGTGTTAACCCTTTTAGCTTCTAATAAGCACTAAACATATACATTAATACACATTTTTCTAACATTTCCCCCTGTTAATACTTTTATTCTATTTTCAAAAGCATAAACAATTGCTTCTTCTCCTAACCTCTTTCTGTTCAGAATTTGCATTTAAGAGAGTCATTCAGTTTAAACTTATGAAAGTGTTTCATTTTTCAACAGCTCTTCAATTTCAGTACTTTGATATAATGTCTCAGAAACTGACATGTCTATAAAATCTTTGATCAATCTTTTCATGCAAGGAATACCACAACAAACACACACTCCTAATAGGAGTAATCCCACACAAATGGCAATCAGGATGTTCATTAGGATGCTACCCCACCCCCCAAACAAATTCTGGAAAAAGTCCATCAGTGGGTTTGGGCCTGGTTTGGTCATGGCCGACACTTGCTGAATCACCTCAAGATGGTTGTTTATCTCATGCTGGTTGTCAGGAATATACGAACAGCACTCCTCTTTTATTAAAGCACATGTACCACCTTTCACCGCTAGGGTGAAGCCAAGAGCCATGCGGTTTTGAAGCACCACAGTTCTCATAGCGTTCAGTTCATCAGTCATTAATTCGAGAGCAGAAAAAGTTGCATTACTCATTACTTCAAGACGTCTGGACAGTTTTCTCAGCTCCCAAATCGATTTCACTGCGCCATATGCAGGGGCTATACCTGTCCATGATATAATAGTGTCACTCAAGTCCATGTGTGTCAGTTTATCTTTGTTCTTTACAGAATTATGGATTCTCCAGCCTGCTTTGATTTGTTCCACTGGATTCTCAGGCCTTCTGATTGGATTTCCGGTTTTCTTGGTGACCTCTCTGACATTTCGAATTTTTCCCTGAGGCAAGACTGCAGTGTGTCGTATGGCCGGAACCAGATAACCCAAAAAACAACTGCCGGACCAGTTCTCAGGTAACCATTTGTATGCCTTTTTCCCAAAAACAAAATAACAATTCTCTACTTTTGTATTGATATACACTTGCCCTGCATGAAACATTTTCTTATCAATAATAGATAGTTGTTTTAAAAGAAGAGGATTACGTTGTATCTCATCAATAGTTTTATGGATCGACTCAAGATATGAGTCATAGTTTGCATCACAGATATAACCTGCATTATTGGCTTTGGTATAACATTTGTAAGGAACAGTCGCATTACAATTACTCCAACCTACCTGAACAGTATAATTTTTGTAAAAGCATACAATTCCCTTTTGTGTAACAGGCAGGTACAATGCTATTTTGTCTTGTGATTTTACAGTTGTAGTATCAAAAAGCAAATTTTCCCAGGTCTCATTGACCCCTAGGGGGACAGCAGTCATTAATAATCCCCCGTATGCTGTTGGTATAGCTGTGCAGATCCAGCAATTCGAAACATTAAAAGTTTCAGCATACACATCTTTTATTGCTTGGTAAGTGTTAAAGTTCGGATGCCAGTCTATGAATGATTCACATTTATTCAGTTCAGCTCGTGTGGCTGGAAAAAGGAAAGGCCATAACAAAAAGATTAATGTTATCAGTATGGCCAACAGAATGATCATGCAATACTTTTGAGGTTGTTCAGCATTTCTATTTGCTCCGTATCTGGTCATTTTGTTCTTGTGTAACAGTAACAAGTTTTTTGTCCAGTTCAAAGTTTTTAACCAATTTACAGTGTATCAGATGAATCCAGGATGCTCACTCTGCGATCTTGACTGCAATGGGTGTTGACAGTAGCACTTGGTATGGCCCTTCCCACTTTGGTGTGGTCCAATTTCTTTTCTTGATAACCTTCACCCAGACCCACGTGCCTGGGACTACTGCTGCTTCCGATGGTCTGGTTTGTTCTTTATCTGAAACAGAATTTAACTGCAAAAGTTGTTTATTACTTAAAAGTCATCTCATATATTCTGCAAGTGAACTGTCAGCCTCCTGGTCTGCAGGCATGAGAGGTTTCCACTGAGGTATATAATATGCCCTCCCAAACAGTATTTCAAAAGGAGTTAACCCCATTGCATCTGGAACAGTTCTCATGCTCAACAATGCCAGAGGCAGGCAGTGCACCCAGTTCTTCTGTGTCTCACTAATCAATTTCCTAAGTTTGTTTTTCAAAACCCCATTATGCCTCTCTACTAATCCTGTGGATTGGGGGTGGTATGCACAATGGTTCTTTAAAGAAATTCCGAAATATCGACTCAACTGTTGTATGATTTGATTTACAAAGTGTGTGCCATTGTCACTGTAGATCTTTTCCGGTATGCCAAATCTAGGGATAATTTCTTTAACAAGGACTTTTGCAACAGTAGCTGCATCTGGATTTTTGGTCGGCAAAGCTTCCACCCATTTGGAAAACATATCTATAATGACAAGACAATATTTCTTATTTTCACATTTGTTTAGTTCTATGAAATCCATACAGATAGTATGGAATGGGTACTGTGGTGTTGGGAAACTCCCTTGCTTAGGCTTCAGTGCCCCTTGTGCATGATGCCTGTTGCAAACATGGCATGCTGCACAAAAATTTTTTGTGTAGTTTGTAAATCCGTATGCAGTGAACACTCGGTTCACTAACTGTACCATCTTCCCTGTTGAGACATGGCACTGCCCATTGCTCAACAAAGATGCATATCTAAACAAGTTAGACGGCAAAATTGGTTTTCCTTCTTTGGAGATGTACAGCCCTTTCTCAAGAATTGCTCCTCGTTTTATCCATTTCTGTTTTTCTACATTTGTAGTAAGTGTCTGCATTGTTTTTAACATTTCTAAATCTAAAATCTCAGAAGGTTGTAATTCTTCACTCAAAAGAAATACTTCTGAAGCTGAAGCTGCCTGCTTTGCAGCTGTATCAGCTCTCACATTACATTTTGAAATCCTATCCTGTTGCTTGGTATGAGCTACACATTTACAAATAGCTACATTCTGAGGTAACTGAATAGATTCTAACAAATCTAAAATAAATTGCGCATGATTAATTGGTTTACCAGTAGATGTTATCATTCCTCTATTTTTCCACTGTTGTGCAAAAACATGTACAGTAGAAAAAGCATACTGGCTGTCAGTAAAAATGTTCACACATTTACCCTTTGCCAAGGTACATGCCCTTGTCAAAGCAATCAATTCTGCTGCTTGTGCAGATAAGTTGTGTGGTAAAGACTTTGCTTCTAAAATCTCAGTATCAGAAACTACTGCATACCCCACTAGATTCTGTCCTGTAGGACCCCTTCTGCATGAGCCGTCCACGTAATATGTCACCTCGGCATCATCCAAGGGAACATCCGTTAGATCTCTTCTAGACAGTGTCTTTTGCTCAATCTCCTGCAGGCAGCTGTGTGGTGTGCCATCCGCAGGGGTCGGGAGCAAGGTAGATGGGTTTAAAGTTGTACATCATTCAACTGTCATATGAGGTTGGCTCAAGAGTATAGTCATACAGGAAAGATGTCTAGCAGGAGAAAGATATGCTACTTTTTCTTGAGTAAAATAATTGCGACTGCATGAGGCACTCTCAATGTGAGAGGGTGGAACAACACTACTGAGGCCGAAGCCTGTACTGCCATTGCAGCTGCAACTACTGCTTGTACACAGTGGGGCAGGGATCTCGCCACTGGGTCCAGCTGTGATGAATAATAAGCTATGGGGTGTTGCTTATCCCCATGCTGCTGTGTTAACACTGATGTCATGTAGCCTTACTTACAATCTACAGTTTGGAAAAAATGTTTATGATAGTTTGGCAATCCTAAAACTAATGAGGATGCTATCAGTTGTTCAGTTTGCAGAAAGCTGATTCTGCTTCTGGTGTCCATTGTAATAAATCTTGTGCTGCCATAGGCTTCTTGTATATCAAGTTGTTCAGTGGAGCAGACTCCAAGGCATAGTTTGGAATCCAGCTCCGACAGAAATTAGTCGTGCCCAGGAAGGACATCATTTCCTTTTTGGTAGTTGGTTTGGGTGCTTGTAAAATTGCTATTTTTCTATCTTCATCTAATGTTCTGCCTTCTTTGGATATTACATATCCCAGGTATTTAACCTGCTTTCTCCAAAGCTGCAATTTGTTTTTGTTTACTTTATGGAGTGGCTAGAAATTGTAGTAATGCTATGATATCTTCCCTGCATTCTTGCTGGCTGGGGGCTGCCAGCAGGATGTCATCTACATAAAGTAAAATTTGGATGCCTCTTGGTGAGCTAAATCCTGCCAAGTTGCTTGCCATCTCCTGTGCAAATATTGTTGGGCTTTCACAATACCCCAGGTATGTATACCTTTTACCCTGAAATGTGAATGCAAACCAATGTTGGCTGTCAGGGTGTATCGGCATGGAAAAGAACGCATTGCTAATATCTACCACAGAAAAATACTTCTGTTGAGGCTTCAAATCATTCAATAAGGTGTGTGGATCTGGCACCATAGGTGCTCTAGATATTACTGCGTCATTTACAGCTTGTAAGTCTTGGACCATACTCCATTCTCCGTTTGCTTTCCTAACAGGAAATAAGGGTGTATTACATGGTGAGTCGGGAGATTCTACCAGTACTCCTTCCTTAAGTAAAGCTGCTATTATAGGTTTAATTCCTACTTCTGCATCCTTTCTTAAGGGATACTGTCTCTTTTGAGGTCTGAATGCTTATTTTGGTGTAATAGTAACTGGTCCTGCTGTACAAATTAGTCATACATCTGATTTCCCTGTTGACTAGAGAGTTTCTGGTATGCTCCATAAAGCTTTTTCTTCCTCTTCTAGTAAGAGTGCTAATCAGCTGTCCTCGCTAGACTGCAAGTGTACAGCTGGGTGTGTATGTGTTATCCAATTTAACTTCTGCTTTTGTACTCCCTGTTCTGACAATTTTAACTCTGTTTGTTTTTCCCACTTTGTGACTTTTTCTCCAAGATCTGCCCATTTCACATTCTTGTCCTTAATTAAACTAACATGTGGTAATTGATTAGATTTATAGAATGCAAAGAATTCCTGGGGCAATGAACAGCTAACTACACTGTTCTCTTCTGTGTCCCAGTACAGATTACATAATACTAATCTATTTGCATGGTTTTTAAACAGTTCTTGCTCATATTCCTTATCAGGTCCTGGTGTGCTACAATAATACAGAGTACAGTGCAACAAATGCTGTTTATCAGTGTCAAGGGAGGGGTCTTACTGATGGCTGCGTTCATCAGTTCTTTGGTTACTACCCCTGGACCAGTTGTGACTAGGTCCTGGCTGTACCAATAAAATGTCTCACCCTCCGGTCGCACCACAAAAGTATCCATTTGTCGCTGTGCTTCCATATCCTGCATAGTCGGTACTACTGCTATGCCAAATATATGCATAAGATCTCTGTCCAAAAGGTTCACTGGGCATTTTGCAGAAACAACAATTTTGCTTTTCTGGGTCATCCCTGAAACAGGGTCAGTTATTGCTATGTTATGGGAGAGTATCTCCCGATACAGCTGTCCATTAGCTGCTTTCACTAATATGTAATCAAGTGATTCTGAATTTTCTGGTAGTTTGGAAGGGTGTATTAGGGTTCGTGAAGCCCCTGAGTCACACAGGAATTTAACTTCCCTCCCCTCTACCAGAAGTGTAACTTCCAGTTTTGTTTTCTGCTAAATAGCGCTCTAGGCTCAATAATGCTAAGTCCAAAATTTCACTTTCTTCACCATCGGTGATTTCTTGTACTTCCTCTATTTTTTCTATCACATTCTCTACACCCTCTATCACATTTGCATTTGTCTTTTCTTGGTTATTCCCTTCTAGTGATTCCTGACTATTATATAATCAGTCTTCACCCTCCTTATCTTCCATGGCTACCTTCTTGTTTTGCTTGCAACCCCTTGCTAAATGTCCCTTTTTTCTGCATTTAAAACATTCACCCCTTTTCTTTCTCTCTTCAAACTCTTCTGATCGTTTATCAGATTTTGTTTCCCTGGGCATTTTTCTTGCCCTTTTTTCCGGACTGTACTACATAAACTTCTGCTCCATCTTCTACAGCTAATACTTGGGCTTTCTTTTTCTTTTTACTGTAAAAATGCCTTTCGGCATGCCTAGCATATTCAAGTAGTGACTGTAATCTACTTGTATGATGGTCTACCATGTGCTTTGTAATAAAGCTGCTTATAGGCAAAATACTGCATTTCAAAAATGCATTCTTTAATTGCTGCTCATATGGGTAATCATGTGTTTGATCTTCAGGTACCTGCATTCCACAATGGTTATTAAAACACTCTAATAATCTAGCATAATATCTGTCAACAGTTTCACCTTCCTGTTGGATGCATTGATTAATGCAAGTCCAGTCTGCCCTAGGCTTCCACTTCTCAGAGATTTGGTCTGTTAGACCTTTCACTCTGTTATCCAGTTCTGAGTTACTATGTGGGAGTGGCTTGTGTTCTGCGTCACAGGGATTCCAGTTGCCACTGATCATGTGCCAATCTGAACCTACGATCTGTCTGACTACTTTTTTTACTTCTTCTCCATTTAAATGATAACTTAACCTCATGCCCTGTAAGTCTTCTAAGAATTTTCTAAAATTAACTTTTGGATGGGGAATTCCCTCTGTGGCTTTCCGGATATCTTCCGGTGTCCATGGTCTATACACTAGGAAAGTCGGGTCCTGTCCTGCTTGTCCTGCCTGAGGATTTGGTACTTCTATGAGTGGACATATCTCTTCTTCACTCATAGCTCGTGAATTTTTGTTTATTTGATATAACTCAATATCTCCTCTTAAGTTACATGTTTGAGACCTAGTCTCGATGAGATCTCTGACGTATGGTTTTGGCTTTGCGGTGACAGCCGGGTATAGCGGAGGTGGATCAGCTTGTCCACTCACTTCATATTCTGGTGCGGGAAGCGGAGGGGGCGGAGGGGCTGATGCTATTACCAAATTATTGTCTTCTTTATCTAGAAACATAGCTTTTGAATTATTACTTTTTTGTTCTCTACGGTTTGCTTCCTCAATCCACCTGTGTGCCTGAGGAATGCCCAATTGACGTTGCTTTTTTACCTGACCTTTTGTGTCAGCTTTAAGCTGTTTGACAAGTTTAATAAGCGAGGCTTTTTCTAATTTGCCATTAAATTCATATTTATTAACCCATTTTGTATAATATCTAACATTGTCGGCACGCTGTAATTGCATATATTTTGCATCTTCGGTTAGCAGTGGCTCTTGGGAACTTTTTGTGCACTTATTACCCATAGTGTTCTGATTGTTAAAAATGTTACGTAACCCTTCTTATTCTCACGTGGTACCACGATTTTCTGTTTCACAGTTTATCTAGAATAACTGTCTTACCTATTCTGTTTCCCTGATCTATGACAAGACTGCAATCTTTCTGTCCCTGACTTGTACTAAACAAATCTCCTGACAGATATTTCCAATCAAGTTCCTGATCTAAAACAGAAAAAAGGTAAATCTCACCATACCTGCGCCTCTGTGATTGACCCACTCCTGGTTTGTACAGTAACTTGTCCTCTAGTCGCAGATCAGAAAAGTGGTTGGCCTCTTTTGAACAACAATTCAGTCAGAGGTCTTTCAAAGCAGAAGAACCAATGTGGTTTCTTCCCCGTACGGTTTCATGCCACCTGGCCCATCTGACCTGAGGCAAAGTGAGAGTTTCCGGTCCGGCGGACCAATCTGTCAAAGGAAAAATAACTGCAAAATGATCAACACACGGCAAGTTCAGGTTAAGGCACTTTAATCTTGCAGCAAGGAGACAAAAACATGCTAATACAGAGTTTGTCTAACTAGAATCAGGAAGTGAAACTATTTTTATACATTTCTTACAAGGTATTGCCTAGTAAGCTGATGTAATAAATCACAAGTTCTTTCCATATTATTTTACAGCAGCTGTTTTTCTATGATTTTCTGCTGACATATTAAGTTTACAAAAAAACTTCCTAACATAAACAATGTGGCCTTGATGACCACCGGTCAGATACAGCTTCTCACTATGCAATGTTACCATTCAAGGTACTATGGCTAATTTGAGCACAAAGCAAGTACAGATTACAGTTCATTTCTTCAAGCAGTCTTTGTTTGATGTATCTCTTCTTTTCCGCAGCTGTGCATGTTCTCATAACATGAACAGGGCTGATTGTTCATATTCAATCACATTATAGAAAACAGTATTGTTCTATTCATTCACTATTCATTCATTTTCCTGACCTAGCAGATAATCACCTGCTTCTCAGTACATTTCCAAAAGGCATAAACATGAATTTTGCTGTGCTAGCAAATGCTAGGTCAGAGAGCATCTTGCATTTTCAGAAAGCATACTGCAGTTTGAAAAAGCATCTTATAATTTCATACAGAATTAAGCTGTACATAAAATAGAATGAAATGTGTTAACACTTTTAGCTTCTAATAAGCACTAAACATATACATTAATACACATTTTTCTAACAGTGAGCCAGTTTTCTACTTCGTTGAAAGTATTTCGGGATAAGGTCTGCAGGTTTATTAGGGAGGTGGCAGAGCAGATTAGGGTAGCATCATCTGTATATTGAATGCAGGTTGCTTTGGGAATGACTGTATGAAGATCATTAATGAAGATGGAAAATAGGAGAGGTCCTAGTATAGACCCTTCAGGAACTCCAGAGATGACTGGTAGTAGGGAGGAAAGGCTATCGTTCCATAGCACAGCTTGTTGTCTGCCACTTAGATAGGACTGAAACCAGCATATTGCCAGGCTGTCTATGGCAAGAGTTGTTAGTGTGCGAAGGAGTAGTTGGTGGTTTCCCATATCAAATGCCTTAGATAGGTCAAGAAAGATGGCAGAGGAGAGCGTATTATTATTTCAAATTTGATTTATTGTCTGAGAGAAGGATAGCAGGGCTGAGGTGGTAGTATGGTGGGGTCTAAATCCATGCTGAGAGGGAGCTAGGAGATTGTGCAAATTGAGGTAATGCAGGAGTTGCCTATGGATACATTTTTCCATAATTTTAGCCAGAAGGGACAGAATGGCAATGGGCCGGTAACTTGATAGATCAGTGGAGTTACCCCCTTTATGGAGAGGAATTACATGGGAAATTTTCTAGATGGAGAGGATATATGCTTCAGAGATGGTTCTGTTAATTAATATTGAGATGGGATATGCTATTGTGTCTTCAGCCTTTTGAAGATATTCAGTGGAAGTAGGTCTGCTGAAAGGGTGGTGGGTTTCAGTTTCTTGATTAAGGATCGGATAAGTGATGTTGGTACAGGTTGAAAGTTAAAGGATGGGTGGGTATTGGATATGGGGTTAATTGGGTCTAGATTATTGGGGTCTAGTTGGTTGGCAATGGATTGTATAGTTTCTGTAAAGAGGGTGTTGAATGTGTTGGCAATATTTTCTGGAGGTTTTTGGAGGATAGACGCAGGGTAGGGGTAGTAGTATTATGTGGATTGAGAAGATTGTTTAAGCTGGACCAAAATTTTTGTGGTTGATTTTGATCTTTATGTTGCAGGTTACAGTAATAGTCTTTTTTGTCTAATATTATAGACTTCTTACCATCATTCCTTAGCTGTTTATATATAAGTTGATCCTTAGGGGTTTTATTGGTTTTCCAAGAGGTCCAGGCTTTATTTCTATTTATGATTTTTTGTCTAGTTTCTTTTGACAGCCACAGTGCTACTTTTTTCTTTGTTCTGATGGTCCTGGTGGGTGCATGATTATCATGGATTGTAAGAAATGTGGAGTTTAAGTGTGATACTGCCTCATCTAATGGGAGTAGTTTTAGTCTATTCCAGTTACATGACTGAAGTTCTATTTGGAAATTTGTTTGATTGAAGCTCTTATTGTTCCTAATAGTTCTGAAGCTAGGTATTTGAGGGATATCATTTTTTTGTCTGAATATATACGTTAGGAAGTGATCACTTATTTCCTCAGGTTGGGTGCCTGCTTTATACATTTGGGGAGGGTTATTTATGAGAATCCAATCTAGTATACTTTGTTATTGGGCTTACTAGTTCTGGTGGTGGAGGTTATTGAAACCATATAGAGTTATGTGAGCAGTAGGGAAGTCTGAGGAGCAGGTGTTCCAGTCTATATTAAAGTCACCTAGAACAATTAGTTTCTTGTGGGGAGTTTATGGACAGCTACTGTAGAATGTCTTCAAGGATATTAGTGTTGTTACCAGGTGGGATATAAATGCAATCAATGTTTATAGATTTATGCTGGTTAATTTGCAGTTTTGTAATGAGTATTTCAGCTTTATCAGTTTGAGGAGCTTGTGGAGAGTTGGAAATAGTTACATTAAGTGGAGTTTTATATAAGACAGCTACCCCCCTTCTTTGAGGTGTGATCCAGTCATATTATATTGTAACCTGGAGGAATAACTTCATTGTCAGTGGTGGATGGCTTAAGCCAGGTTTCTGTAAGACATAGTATATCTGGGGAGTGTACTGCCATAAGTGCATGCAGGTAATGGAATTTGTTATTTAGGCTTCTAATGTTTAGGTGGCAGATGAGGAGAGAGGTAGAGGAGATGTTTAAGTTTTTCAGGCTAGAGGGGATGTTATATATTGGGTTGGATGCTTCTGATGGGGTTGGTCCTAGGTTGGAATGGATGTCCCCGTCCATTGTGAGGTTAGTTTGTGAATTAATTATTAGTTTGTGAAGTTTGAATAAAAGTTTGTAGTAGTGTTTAGTTCTAGGGTTAACATAACTGACTTGAATGAGGTGTTGTGTTATTGTAGTAAGGGAGTTGGAAGGGGGGTGAGTAATGGGTGATTAAAGTTATGTGAAAGAGCATGAGTATCAGTCTGTGATCTGGGGTAGTGCAGGCCTGGGAGGGTGAGATGTTCATAAGCTGTGAGAAGATACGTAATTATCAGCAAGGGTATAAGGTAGTAGGAGGGCTTTGAATTGAAAGGTGAGGTTAAGGCTTGTGGAGACATTGAAGAGGTTTTATAACTTACAATTGTTTAAGAATGGCAGTGAGAGGTTAGTAGATGAGGGTAGAGTAGAGAAACCTCTAGGGGAGGGTGGAATTTGGGGCAGGGTGGAGCATGGAGTGAGCCCAAGCATAGCGAGGGGGAGCGTAGTGGGGCTAATACGGAGCTCTAGAGTTTAAACCCCTGATTCAGGTTTATGCTATGTATTTTCTACGTTTATATGTTTTATGCAAGAAGCTCTACTGTTTTTCCTTAGTTAATATGTTTAAGCACTGTTTCTGAATGCTTAAACCTAAGGCAGACAGCTGGACAACAGAGCCAACAGTAAAAAAGAGCTTTGTTCTGTGTGTCCAAATTAAATTATACTAATGGGCTTCTTAGGCTAAGAGGACTTGCTGTAGACCCAGTTCAGCTGTGCTTTATTGACTTTTAAAAGATAATGACTTGCTATACTTTCTTTTGGTAATGGGGGACTCGGTGGATGAGATTGCTTGTTTCTTATAGGGCTGGATTTTTCCTGTGTTCTGAGCCATTCAGGAAAAGCAGGAAGGGTAAAGAAACCTGATAGGGGACAGATAGCACTTTTCTTAAAAAAGAGCAATAGCAACAGTAAATATATACTATGGGGTAAGTCCACACTTTAAGGATAGGCAGCAACTGGCTATACAGCTTAATTCAGTGTACTTTTAAACCCTACAGTGTACTTGTAACAAAACAGTCTATAGTCCTTATTATCTACAAATCTCATCTCATTAGTCCTAAAACTAGACACTATTACACAACTTTATTCATATTCTTAAAACTCATACTCAGGATATACTACAACCTCACAAAGGATGGTGACATCCACCCAAATCCTGGTCCATCCCCAGCTGTTAACCCTAATCCCCCCTACTATATCCCCTACCAACATAGCTCCAACAAATAGACCTCCTAACTCACTGCTAGCCTGCCATCTAAACATTAGGAGCATAACTAACAAAACTCAGCACCCGCATGCCCTCTTAGCTGTTCATTCCCCAGATATATTATGCCTAACAGAAACGTGGCTGAAGCCTACCACCAAGGATTATGAGATTCTGCCACCAGAATACAACATGTTTCAACTAGACCGTACCACCAGAAAGGGTGGTGGGATAGCCGTACTTTACAAGTCTACCCTATCTGTCAGCATAGACACCCAATAACCACCCCAGTTTAATAATGCTGAGATTCGTATATCAGAACTACAAATTAATAAAAACAAAAATATAAACTTTGTCTGTGTCTACATTCCCCCATGGAGGAACACAGAAACATTAGAAGACTGTTTATATTGGTTATCCAATAACTACCTCCAAGAAACAATTGTTCTTGGGGATTTCAACATTGACTGGAACACTTGCTCTTGTGAAACCCCCACAACCAAAGGCACCCGCAGGCAGGTGCAAGGGAGTGCACTTGCAGCCCCCTGGAATCTGCTGACTAGTTAATCTTTTAATTTAAAATTTAAAAAATGATTTTTGGCTGTTCTTCTTTAAGAATGCTCTTCAAGTCCAGGCACAGATGCTGACATCATCACGCAGTGCACAGTTTGCGAGTGGGAACTGAAGCAGACAGTTTCAGGTTTGAAATGGGTTTACTTTTCCTGCGATGAGGACTTCACTGAAGATAACAGACGGGATGCTTGTCATAGTGAGTATGTGTGTGAAATGCCCCAGGTGCTACATGGTGGTGGGTAGAAAATAAGGCTTGAACCCTCTACCTTGGGCCCAGGTGGCAAGAGCCTGAATTCCATACCCACCACTGTTTGTAAAAATGTTGCAGATTTTTCCCTCATGCTTGTTCTGTTCCTCATAAAATCTGTGGTTTCTGTATTTTTGTGTCCTTGCAAAGCCAGTAGTGCATTGATGCAGCGGAAGCATTGTTGACTGACAGCTACATGTTCTCTGGTTTGATTCTTGGCTGGGGTGCCTTACCTTCTGTGTGGAGTCTGTATGCCCTCCCTGTTTTTGTTTCCTCCCATCTTACAAAGACGTGTCTGTCTGGAGTGTTTTTCCCTGGGTCTCTGCTAAAAATTAGCTTTTGTTCCAAGTCAGACTTTCCTGGTTAACAAATGTTAAAAATGACACACATTCAAATATCAGACTTCATATTCTTCAGAAAGTGCATGGTAACACAAAAGCTTTTATTCTAGCAATTTTCTAAGTGTATAAGATGAATATTTGAAATTTGTCCCTATTTTGGGACTGTATTCCCCCATTATTGGCTTCATCCAGGTTTTGTGCTAAGGTTGAGAGCTATGGTAAGAACTGAATATGTTTGGGGGCTATATTCCCCCATTACTGGCTTTGTCCGGGTGTTTTTTGCTAAGAGGTTGAGAGCTATGGTAAGGACTGAATTCACTGAATGTTTGGGGGCTGTATTCACCCATTATTGGCTTTGTTCAGGTGTTTTGTGCTAAGAGGTTGACAGCTGTGTTATGGTGAGAACTGAATTCACTAAATGGTAGCCATTTAAGTTTCTGTCTTCCTCTTTCACAAAACAGCTGATTTGGCATAGTGGTATGTTGCTCTGACTGTTTTGCATAGGGTCCCCTGGGTTCAAGACGTGGCAGTGAAATGTATGGTGGTAACGCAGCATTTTATTCTAGCAGCTTTCCAACATTATACAAGCAATGTTTAAAATGTGTCCCTGGTTTTTGGCCTTTTGCCCCCAATAAATTTTGGCTTTTTCCAGATTTCTTGTGCTGCAAAGTTCAGAGATACAGCTGAGTGTCGAGTAGATTTTACAAGGAGCTGAGAGCTGCAGGGGAACAGAAGTTTAGTGCTGCTTTCTTAGTCTGCTTGCATTGTTAATAGCACAACAAGTAGTGTACTTGCTTTTGAAGCTGAAGGCTGTGGGTTCTACTCCCACAGTAGGTAGATGAATTGCTGATACTGTACTGTGTTGTAAAGGGGGTGGATGCTGCAGTCCTTTTTGGCAAAGATACCTAGTAACTATGAACCTGTTATCAGTTTGCTATCCATTCCCTATTGCGGTATTACTAGCTTATCATTTTTTTAATGCATGCGGCATAGGCAATTTATTCGTCAAGGTCAACAGGCACTTTATTGTAGATGAAATTACATATAAAGTTGTTTGCTAGCAGCAACCTCTTTATTAGTTACAGATTTCTTTAATGTGGATTTTACTACTTCAGAGATTGTGCATATTTACTGATACTGGTGGACTATAGAAGGTTGAGTAGACTTTTTATGTTGGAAATGTTCTGAATTGGGCAGTTTTGTCATTGGTGTATGCATTTTGTTTCATTGTTTGCCGGAAAAGTGTTCAAAAACATAAATTTAAAATGCCCTCTAACAACTGTACTGTATTGTAGAAGGAATATAATGTAATACAGTAAGGAAGGTGTATCAAAGAGCATGTGCATGTTTCATGTTCAAGGGGCCTATGATTTTGAAAACAGACCAGAGTTAATCTTTATCTGCCACTGGCAAAATGTATTTTCTTTGAATGTGGGTTTCAATGCTGTTTCAATGCATGTGAGTTTCAAGGGCAGAGAAGTTTTAATGCTAAGTCTATTTTCATTGTGAGACTGCATTGCTTTGTTTAACAGATATCTATTAGGGTTTGTACTGTAAAATGCAAAATAAAACTTTCAAATGAAATCTAAATCATTGCAGAAGTAAAGCAGTATTCACATTACAGTGTTTATGGTAAATGGGGCAAAATAACCAAGGAATGGGACATTGGAATGGCTGCAGGGGGGTGGCTCCATTCGACCATGATTTTTTGAGAGGGGGAAGGGTAGCAAACTCAGACAGCCCCGGTTGAACTATACCTCTCAGTTGTCCATATTTTTGCAGAATGAATAGATATTTGCTTCTTATTTTTGGTTTGTTCCTCATAAAATTTGTGGTTTTCTAGCAAATCATTTGGGAATGAAGTCACTAAATGACAGACATTGAGTTTCAGACGTCATAACCTTTAGAAAAATGCATGCTAATGCAAGACCTGTTATTCTATCAACTGTCTTAAGTTTATACAAGAGCAATTTTCAGTAGTGTTTGTATGTTCCCCAAATATATTTGGCCTTGTCCAGATTTCCTGCATTAAGAGGTTGAGAGGTATGTGTAAATCGCTTTGTAGAATTTGGAATATCCAAACCTCTCCATTGTCCCCAATTTTGGCTCAACATGTTGCTCTCCCCTAATAATCCCTCCTCAAAATGGCAATTTTGGAAGAAAACGTGGAGGGTTTACAATTATATATAACTGTAATGATCAAAGTTATTACTTTTATTTCAGAAATGCATATAGATACTCTTATTTTGTTAGCTGCTCAAGTTAACAGTGTTAATATTAAAAAGGTGTCCCTTTTTTGACAGTTTCCCAGCTGTATTGTGTGGCAACTTTATATTTTTGCATCACATTTTTGGTCTGTTTTACATAAAATTGTGGTTTTCTAGCAAATTAGTGGCAAGTCATTAAAGATTGAAGTTAGAAAATAATGGCAGACATTTGAGTTTCAGATTTCATACCCTTCAGAAAATTTGTACTAATGCAAGACCTACTATTGTTCTATTATCTAAGTTAATAAGAGCAATATTTAAAAATTGTCCTTAGTTTTGGGCCTGTGTCCCACTTCTAGTTCTATGTATGGCTTTGTCCAGATTTCTTGCTCTGAAGTTGAAAGGTATGAGTGTCAGAGCCATCACTGTCAGCCAGAGACATTTCAAATTGTGACATACTTGTTGCACCCCACTCCCCATTGTAGTGGCTCTGGATGTGTCCAAGGAAGGCAAGGAGCAGTTATACAGTGTATGTGTGCAGACTATTCCCCCATCCAAGGTAGACCACAAGTACGACCGTGGCTTTTCATCTGTCCTTGATTTTGCAGAATGTTCTGGTTTTCTGTCATATTTTTATACTGTTGATTTATGCTTCTTATTATTCAGGAAATGCATGCTGTCACAGTGCCCTATTACTCTGTTTAAGTAGCAATGATTTAATGACCATCACGTAAGCTTGTCGGAGATTGTAAGATGCAAGTAAGCTTTAATAAGCATACTGTTAAAGAATTACCAGCATTGAAAGCTTTTTCGTTGTTGCCATGCCAAGAATATTTACATAACTAGATAATGTATAAGCCTTGGGTATTGAAATGCATATGGCAGTATTTGTAATGGACAGGATTACAATATTTTCAGAAGCTCATTACATTTGTTGGAGACTTGCAGTCATCTTTTGTTGGAGACTTGCAGTCATCTTTGCAGGCTTACCCGTAAACTAAACAGAATGCCAATCTATCATGTGTGGTCCATAACTTGTGCAGGAATCCTTTAAGCAATGTATCTTGAGCTTGTTTCTTGCTTGCTGTTCATTTTTTACTTTGATCATGTCTTCCCCATGAACCAAGTAGATAGTTGTGTCAGGCAGCAGGTCTTTTTTGGATAAGAAACAAATATTGTCTGTATAACAAGGAAGTAGCATACCCCTCAGCTGTCCAGGTTTTTGCAGAATGTCCAGATTTTTTGCCCCACATTCTTCCTAAAAAGGATTGAAGTTGCTAAATAATGACAGACATTTGAGTTTTAGATGTCATATCCTATAGAAAAATGCATACAAACATCATCATCATCTTCTTTCGATCGCCACAGCAGATCATCTGTTTCCATTTCTTCCTATCCTCTGCATCTTGCTCTGTCACACCAACCACCTGCATGTCCTCTCTCACCACATCCATAAACCTTATCTTAGGCCTTCCTCTTTTCCTGTTACCTGGTAGCTTCATCCTTAGCATCATTTTCCCAATATACTCAGCATCACTCCTCAGCACATGTCCAAACCAATGTAATATTGCCTCTATGGCTTTGTCTCCAAACCTTCCAACCTGGACTGACCATCTAATATACTTATTCCTAATCCTGTCCAACCTCGTCACACCCAGTGCAAATCTTAACATCTTTAACTTTGCCACATCCAGCTCAAACTCCTGCCTTTTTGTCAGTGCCACTGTCTCCAACCCATATAACATAGCTGGTCTCACTACCCTCTTGTAGACCTTCCCTTTCACTCTTACTGGTACTTGTCTGTCACAAATCACTCCTGACACTCTTCTCCACCCACTCCATCCTGCCTGTACTCTCTTCTTCACCTCTCTTCCACACTCACCGTTACTCTGAACTATTGATCCAAAGTATTTAACTCATCCACCTTTGTCACCTCTACTCCTTGCATCCTCACCATTCCTCTATCCTCCCTCTTATTCACACACATATATTCTGTCTTAGTCCTGCTGACCTTCATTCCTCTTCTCTCTAGAGCATATCTCCCTCTCTCCAGGGTCACCTCCACCAGTTCCCTACTCTCACTACAGATCACAATGTCCTCTGCAAACATCATAGTCCACGGGGACTCCTGTCTGATCTCATCTGTCAACCTGTCCATCACCATTGCAAATAAGAAAGGGCTCAGAGCTGTTCCTTGATGTAACCCCACCTCCACCTTAAACGCATCTGTCACTCCCACCGCAAACCTCACCGCTGTCACACTACCCTCGTACATATCCTGTACTACTCTTACATACTTCTCTGACACTCCTGACTTCCTCATACAATACCACAACTCCTATCTAGGCACCCTGTCATATGCTTTCTCTAAGTCTACAAAAACACAATGCAACTCCTTCTGACCTTCTCTGTACTTCTCCATCAACACTCTCAGAGCAAACATCGTATCTGTAGTGCTTTTTCCCGGCTTGAAACCATACTGCTGATCACTAATCATGATGTCCCTTCTTAACCTAGCTTCCACTACTCTTTTCCATAACTTCATACTGTGACTGATCAATTTAATCCCTCTGTAGTTACTACAGATCTGCAGATCACCCTTATTCTTAAAAATCGGTACCAAAACACTTTCTCCATTCCTCGGGCATCCTCTCACTTTCCAAGATTTCATTAAACAATCTAGTTAAAAACTCCACTGCCATTTCACCTAAACACCTCCATGCATCCACAGGTATGTCATCTGGACCAACAGCCTTTCCATTCTTCATCCTCTACATAGCTATCCTTACTTCCTCCTTGCCAATCCATTGTACTTCATGAGTCACTATCCCCACATCATCCAACCTTCTCTCCCTCTCATTCTCTTCATTCATCAACCCCTCAAAGTACTCCTTCCATCTACTCCACACACTCTCCTCAATTGTGAGTATGTTTCCCTCATTATCCTTTATCACCTTTACCTGCTGCACATCTTTCCTAGCTCGATCCCTCTGTCTAGCCAGTCGGTAAAGGTCCTTTTCTCCCTCCTTAGTGTCTAACCTTTCATACAACTCTTCATACGCCTTATCCTTAGCCTTCGCCACCTCTCTCTTTGCCATGCACCTCATCTCCTTATACTCCTGTCTACTTTCTTCATCTGTCTGACAATCCCACTTCTTCTTTGCAAACCTCTTTCTCTGTATACTCTCCTGTACTTCCTCATTCCACCACCATGTCTCCTTATCGTCCTTCCTCTGTCCAGATGTCATAACAAACACCTTTCTAGCCATCTCCCTTACTAGCTCTGCTGTAGTTACCCAGCTATTTGGTAACTCTTCACTGCCACCCAGTGCCTGTCTTAACTCATCCCTGAATTCCACCTCACAATTACCCTTTTTCAATTTCCACCATTTGATCCTTGGTGCTGCCCTCACACTCCTCCTCCTCTTCTTGATCACCAACGTCATCCTACAAACCACCATCCTATGCTGCCTAACTACACTTTCCCCGGTCACCACTTTACAGTCTCCAACCTCCTTCAAACTGGCCCTCCTACATAAGATATAATCCACCTGTGTGCATCTTCCTTCACTCTTGTATGTCACCCTATACACCTCCCTCTTGTTAAAATACGTATTCACCATAGCCATGTCCATCCTTTTAGCAAAATCCACTATCATCTGACCTTCTGCATTCCTTTGTTTAACGCCATACCTATCCATCACTTCGTCATCCACTCCTCTGTTCCCTTCACCAACATGCCCATTGAAATCTGCTCCAATCACCACTCTCTCACCCTTGGGTACAGTCATGACCACTTCATTCAACTCACTCCAAAATTTTTCTTTCTCATCCATCGCACACCCAACTTGTGGAGCATATGCACTAACAACATTCATCGTTACACCATCAATTTCCAGCTTCATAAACATCACTCTATCCGACACTCTTTTCAACTCCAAAACACTCTTAGCATACTGTTCCTTCAGGATAACTCCTACGCCATTTCTCCACCCATCCACACCATGATAAAACAATTTGAACCCACCTCCGATACACCTAGCCTTACTCCCCTTCCTTCTGGTCTCTTGCACACACAATATACCAACCTTCCTTCTGTCCATCATATAAAATGCATACTAACATAAATCCTGTTATTCTAGCAATGTTCTAAGTTCATGAGAGCAATATTTATAATCTGTCCCTATTTATGTTGGGCTTTGTCCACATTTCTTGCAGAGGTTGAGGTGTGTGAGAGAAAGTGAAATGCCCTATTTAGAGTTAGCAGGTGGAATTTATTTTCAAGTGTATTTTCAAGGAACTGTGAGCTTCAAGGGAAGAGAAGTGTACTGCTCCTCATGCTATGTCTGCTTAAAATGTGCAACTGTTTTGTTTAGCAAATGGTATCATTATTGTGGTATAGAATTTTACAGCAGTGTAAGTAGTACAGCAGGTAGCATACTTGCATCTTGATGCAGAGGGATATAGGTTCTACTACCACAGCATGTAGATTTGTATTTTAAGGGGGTGGAGTGCTGCAGTCCTGGCTATGTCCTCCTTTGGATGAGATGCCTAATAACTATGAACTTGTTTTTCAGCTTACCACCCATTCTGTATTGCAAATATACCAGCTTACCATTTTTAATGTAACATAGGCAATGTATTCTTCAAGGGCAGCAGGCTCTGAATTTGTTGATGAAATGCTGAAATATAAAGTTGTTTTCTAGCAACAACCTCTTCATTAGTTTCAGATCTCTATAATGTGGAATTATTCAGATGACTTTCACTTCTGCAGAGATTGTGCATACTGACTGACATTGATGGATTGTAATGACAAAAGTTTAAGTGGCCTTTTATGGTTGAAATGTTTTGAATTGGGCAGTTTGTCATTATTGGCTCATGTTTTGTTTCATTTCTTGCTGGAAAAACATTCAAAACTATAAATTTAAAACACAGTCTAACAAGTGGTGCTGTATTATAGAAGGGATATAATTAAATTATTTTATATTATAATTAATACAATCTGTATATATTATAATCTTGCATAATCATATGTATAAATATGTACACTTCTTATGCATGGCTACTCTTGCTTATCACAATAACAGGAAGGATACTGTAATGGCTGTGTCAAGAAAAAAGGTCTAAAGCTTTTAGTTGAGCATATAATGAAGTTGTTCACATCAGTGATAATGCAGACCCAGTTTCATATAACTAAGGGTCAACCACACAAAATCAGAAAACACCCAGAATTTCCCTTGCCCACTCAGTAAAATTAATCTTGAAAAAATAATTAATAATGTGCATATATTAGGGCTATTGGAATTATCTATAAAAAGATGAAGTGATGATTTGCAACTATGTCAATGTTGGGATTATGAATAAATGCTTGATTAAGCATTAATTAAAAGATATACATAACTTAGTGAATGCACACAGTTTAAGTTAAATACAGCTATAACGTGTCGTGCATTCAGAGCACAGAATGCCAGCTTTTATTTAAACAGCAACTTGTGTTACTGAGAGCTAATCTTGGAAGCCAAAGAACACTAGTGTTATAAACTAATCTGTTTAAATTTGTATAATCTGAACAGGCTCATGGGACTCAGGTTAGTGTCCTACATGAAAAATACTGAGCTAATGAACACTATTCCCCAGTAGTGTTTCTAAGTCTCTTACAAATAATTAAATAAAACAAGGGGAAGTATTTTGAGGTAAAACAAATATCTTGTCTTTATGGTAGGTCAAAAGTAAAACTCTGTTAGTACCCAAGTAAATAAAATGATTATTAGCAATGAATGAGAAATTATTCCAGTATAGAGAACTGAACAGCCAAGCCTTCTTGATCAGAATTCAAAAGGGCTGCCAGCTGAAAGTTCCCTTGAGTTAGTTGCAATGTACATGGGGTATGTAAAAAAAACTTTTCATGGATTCCTAATTAAATCAAGATACCTGTAATCATTGTAGAAGTAAAGCATAAGACAGTATGCACACTGAGAATTTTGAACAGTGTTTATGGCAACTGGCGAGAAATAGCCAAGTAATGGGACCCTGTAATGGCTGTGTGGGGGTGGGGCTCCGTGGGTGGGGCTCCATGAGTGGAGGGGGTGGGACTCCATGGGCAGGGCTCTGGGTTTGCACCCCCCCCTGCAAAAAATCCTGCGGGCTTCCTTGCCCACAACCCATATAAACCTCTATGGATTTAGTCAAATCATAATCTCCCCCACCAGGATAGGAAATCCCAATAACAAGGAAAGTACCCTAGACTGGATACTCATCAATGCCCATCTTCAATCCTATAAATCTGACACTTTGTGTGATTACCTAAGTGACCACTGTCTCACCTATGTAATCAAGCTCAAAGTAGACTGCTCCTACCAACCCACCTATAGAACATTCAGAAACAAGAAGATTTTTATTCTCACCAAGTTTCAAAATGAACTTAAGGCATGCAACTGGTCAGTACTAAAACGTCTCCCCCTATATGAAGCAGTAGCATACTTTAACACCAAATTCCTTTCTATTCTTAACCCCCATGCTCCCAGCCCCTCTATTAGAACCAAAGGTAATATTGCATTTCACTCAGAAACAAAGCATGGGCCACCTACCAAAAAACAAAAGCCCCACTTGATCAACTAAGATTCAGACAGTTAAGGAATGACACCAAAAAAATCCATAACCTTAGATAAAAAGAACTACTACTGCTACCATCTACTGCAAAAACACTAAAACAAACCTCAAAAGTTCTGGGCAGGAATAAACAAACTACTCCACCCAGGCAAAACCGCCACTCCACCCCCCTCAGCTTCCCAGCAAAAATATCCAGTAGACATTGCTAATAACTTCAACAGCTTCTTCACAGAGACTATCCAGTCTCTAGCCAGTCAACTCTCTCCCAATGGCTCTAATTCTAATGCAGCCACACCCAGTAACTAAACATACTTCACCTTCCAACCTGTTCCTACTCAACTTATTCATACCCTGCTTAAGAAACTAAGACCCACCACCCTGGCTGCCGACCTCCTCCCAGCAGACTACCTGCAAAAGGCTGCTGACACCACAGCATACCCCATCTCAATCTTGATCAACAGAGTTATATCTGAAGCTACTGTACCCGCTATATGGAAAATCTCCCATGTCATACCTCTCCATAAAGGAGGCAGTTCCACTGAACTGTCAAACTTTAGACCCATAGCTATTCTGTCACCTCTAGCTAAAATTATGGAGACGTGTGTACATATACAGCTCATGCACTACCTCACACAGAACAAGCTGTTGTCCAACTTTCAGCATGGCTTTTAGCCACACCACAGTACAACTTCTGGCCTCCTCTGTTTCTCTGACGTCATTAACCACAACCGCAATAATAACAAACTATGCTCAGCACTCTTTCTAGATCTATCCAAGGCTTTTGACATGGTTGACCACAAAATGCTTATAAATACCTTGAAGGCCTTCCCCTTAAACAACCATGCACTCCAATGGTTTCAATCCTACCTGCAGGGCAGGCAACATGAAGTCCTATGGCAGGACAAGCTATCATCTCACCTACCCATCACATTAGGAGTCCCCCAGGGCTCAATACTAGGACCACTTCTTTTCTCCATCTTTATCAACGACCTTCATTCAGTCATCCCAGATGCTACCTGCATTCAATATGGGGATGATTCCACCTTGATTTGCTCTGACACCTCACCAGCTGCTCTATTCACATTAAGCCAAAATACCTTCAATACAGTGGAAAAATGGCTCTCCAATCAACATCTAATCCTAAACCCCAACAAAACTAAGCTGATCCTCTTCTCCCCCACATGTAGGACCCCATCCTTCAGAATAACCTCTAACAATGGCACTATCATCTCCCCAGAAGCCCAAACTAAACTACTGGGTGTAATAGTTGATAATAACCTGAAGTTTGAAGCATATATCAATCAAACTATCAAAACCATTAATAAAAAACTTGGATCTCTTTACAGAATCAAACCTTTCCTTACCCCACTTGCTAGAACTGCAATTGCCCATTCCCATCTACTATCAACTCTTCTCTATGCCTCACCTCTATTCTCCAACTTAAACAAAACAGATCTTAATAAACTATCATCCTGCTATAACCACATTGCCAAATTTGCTACTGGCACAGCCTACCGGACACACCACTGTCACAAACTAAATCACCTAGGATGGCTTGAACTGCCTAGCTTACTGCAGTTCAACCAGCTAATAGTGGCACATAAAGTCCCTTACCAACCAGAAAATACACTTGCACTAAAAAATATTATCAGCCCCTACACCAGCAACCGGCTACTGCAATCATCCACTAGATTCCTAGTTCAAACATACAAATCCATCTACTCAGCTGGGGACTCTCTGTTTGCCAACTCTGTTGGAAAAACATGGAACAGACTCCCAGCTGACTTGACCCTAGAACCCTCACTAACTCGATTCAAAAACAAACTCAAGAAATACTTCAAAACTCATTGGTTATGTCCTTGCACTAACCCCGACTAGTGACCTGTCTATTATTTAGGTGCCTTACATTCAGCTACTTCTAACTTTTTTTCTACCACACCATTTCAGGAAGGGTCAATTGTATAACTGCTGCTCAATGTGTCTTAAACCTGAATGTAATGTTATGTATATATAACTTTGAAAATAATGTTATGTTTTGTAAAGTGCTTTATAATAAGTTAGTACTATATGTACTAACTTAGGACTGTAATCTGCTTGAAACTAGCATTTACTAAATGTTCAATGTGTATTATTATCTTGGAGCTTTTCTTCCCGGGCCTCCGCTGAAAATGGATATATATCCAGTCGGACTATCCCGGTCAACAAATGTAAACTAAATAAATAAATAAATAAATAAATAAATAAATAAATGTTGCTACTGAATTCCTTTTCTCAGTCTCAGTCATATATTTTTCCAGCAAGTTAAAGCTTTCAAATGTCACATATAAAAATGTTCGGCCCCCAAATCAATTAATATTCTTATGACTTCAATGTTACACCATAGTGGTAAAATAATGCTATCCACAATGTCATACCTGCTCACACTGTCTTCACTTTTTTACTTTTTATTCTTGCCACTTGTCTTCTCTGTGGCTGTTGAAAAACTGTAATTGTCCCCTCTCAGTTCCTTCTTCTATCTTTCATTGCTGCATCTGCATAACTTCTTTTTTCTTGTAAGGAAAAAACATTCCATTGCAAAGGTAAACCTTGAAAACTGGCCACTCCACCAGCCAAGAATGCCTCCATTGATTTCCCTTCAGCAGCTGCTGTTTGTGCTTCCTTTCTCTCAGTTTTATCCTCCTGTAAAACTCTATATACCATGTCACTCCAGCTCACTTCTCCTTCCTTTGGTTCTGCCTTGTTCATCAGATCTGTCAGTACTTGTGTCTCTAGTCCATCATTTTAACCTTTACAACACTTATTTTATCTCATTTTCCCTCCTTCAGTATGCTTACTCCTACTCCTGTCTCTAGCTCATCTGTGCTCTCCTCCACCTAGGAATTCTTGGAACTGCAGTAGCAGCCCTCCAGCACCACTAGCAGCTCCAGAGAGTGTTTCACTTCTTCTACACCAAAGAGTATGGGAAGTCCCCCATTGTCCTTGCACAATTTCCCCTAATCAGTATGAATTCCTCCTTGGATCTCTCCAAAAAAGAAGCAGTTGGCGCAGTGTGACAACTCAACAAAGTGTAACTAAAATAAAATAAAAATAAGTAAATGAATAAATACATAAATAAGTGAATGAATAAATAAATAAATAAATAAAAGAGAAGAGAATGTAAGCCCTGTGCATTATTTGTTAGGGAAATAGAATTGGGAGTGGGTATTAAAGGGCCTCATGTAGCAGGAAATAATATGTAGCCACGAAAATAGCAAATTCTGTGGATATGTTTGAGATCAGGAAAATTGTTTAGAGTAATAGGAAGATTTTCATAGATCTCCCCCATTGGTGATCACACACACACACACACACACACACACACACACACACACACACACACACACACACACACACACACACACATATATACACAGACACAGTCACAGCTGAGTTGGCATACATTTTATCATGTTTTGGTGTATATTTTCAACATCATTTTAGAAATTTTTTGTATGCACAGATTTTATTTACACTGTTATGGGGAGGTCGTGTGTGTGTTGTTATATAAAGAAAGTTTTTGTGTATAAAGATTTCATACACATATATGATGAGTTTTCTCACACGCACATGATTCCAGTAAAGCGTACTAAAATAGTGACAAATTAAATATTTCGTAATGTTGAATTTAAGAGCTTATTAATAGTTTATTCATAGCACAATGAATGTTAATTGCTTAGACTTAATTTTTTAGTCACCACAATTCATCTGTTGGTTAGTTATTTTATTGTGTAATTGATGGATTTGTATAAAATACACACTATCCTTGAAGCAAATTATTCCCTGGAAGGCATGTTAGCTTAAGTACTAGGAAGCAGAGTAAAGCTTGGATAGTGACCGAGACTCCAGTCTATGTGTGTTTTTTTTATTTGGTAAAAGCTGAACCCAACTTTTTTACAAAAGGAGTCAAAAAATGAAGCATTTATTTCAAAATATGAAAACTGTGAAGGAATGTTAAGGGATAGTGAAAGCATGTGGATTATGCAGTCAATGCAATTATTTAACCCATTTGTTAACAGGAACATTGACAGTTAATCTTAGGAACAACTGTTATTATATACATGCACTGCTTTAAGTATGAAGGGTTCTTCATTTTATGTAGATCATGGTTTTAGAAAACTACAGCAATGCATATATGATCATATGTATGCAGCAAAAATAATATAGTTTGTCCAAATACTGCTTTTAATTTTGTTGTATTGGAAAGGGTGACTTCAATTTATTGTAGAACTGATGGATTGGAATAAATGTGTGTGGCAAGTTAAATTAAATGCATGCAAAGAATCAAATTTAACTACAATTTTCCTAAGAAGGGGACCCCTACAGCACTGATAAATTGCATGATGATTAAATATTAATATTAGGGGTTGCATGACATGGTAAGCATATAAAAGGAAGGTTTATTTGTTTTTTAACTCAGTCTGATGAAGTCTTTTGTTGGATGAAAGCACTAAATGGGATGATTGTTTTCATTTTTTAAAGTGATTTAAAGACTCAGTTCAGTGTTATTATCACTTCTTGTGAGTGATTTGGTTGAATTATGATGAGCATGTTTCATACTCTTCAAAGTGTATACAGATATAGAATGGGAAAAGTTCAGATACTGTCATGAAATAAACAGAAGTGACAGAAGTGTTTGTATGCTTGTGCACATGTGTGTGTGTGTGTGTGTGTGTGTGTGTGTGTGTGTGTGTGTGTGTGTGTGTGTGTGTGTGTGCGTGCTTATGTGTATACATATTTATGTGTATATGTGTGTGTATGTCAGTTCATGCTAAGTGCACCACAGAGGGTCATGTGCTTCATATCATATGATATCCATGTCAATAGCACACTGAGCACTACAGTCCATTCTATACACTCCACCAAAAGGTAGTGAAACTACAAGACAGGTCACATAGTGTTTCTGGCTCTGTACCCTGCAGATGAATACCACAGACTGTAGCATAGAAAAGGAGGCATATTTCGAATACGGTACACAGCATCACAACCTGTTTACCTGGAATGTGACTGCACTGTAGTGTAATCATGATATCTTACCTGCCTGCAGTAATATATGAAGTAGGTAGCAGCTTTAAATACCTGAACAAACAAATAAGCATGGCTTAAATTCAAAGGTAAAGTTAGGAGCAAAACAACTGACCTCTTATACCATTATACAATACTAACACTGGAGCCAGAGGTTGGAGCAATGGCATAAAGTGAGGGAGCCCCAGAAATAGAGCTAGCTCAATGAGGCACCCTGTTCTGCCTTCAGTTTTGATTTGAGGATCAAGCTACTAAAATTTGAAGTCCAAAAAATAAATAAATGCTCTCCTTTTCTGAAACTGTAGCAAACAGCTTGTTACGCCAATTACTACACACAGGCCACTTCAGCTATAACTACAAATACAGCATCATCATTAATTTCTGAAGCCACAATATTTTCTAACCTTCAGCAATTAATTCTCAATCTACATTCACACCATCAGCATATGCCAGTCTTGCCCACTAATAGCCTCTACCCAGGACAACTGCCACCTTCACTCCACACCACCCTAGTTAGAGATCTGAGAACCCTGAATGTGACATAGGTGAACTGGGTTTGACTGGCAACCCCAGCAATTGAGGAGCTGACTGGGAGGTGCATTGGAAAAGCCATGGCATTTTACCAGGTGGCCTATCCTAGGTGGTAGGGAGCGGTCAAAAGCAGTGTCTGAAGTCCTGGTAATGATGCCAGGATATTCAGTACATGCTTAAAATGCCAAAGAATCCACAATGACAGGTGTTCTCAATCATAATGGCCTTATGCAGTTGCACATCTGGCAGTAAGACAGTGAAATGGGTAGAGCATATGAATACAAATATCCTTTGGCTGTATGACACTCCAGTGAGATGCCTCAGTCTCCTCTAAATCAGCAAGAGGGTTTGGATTAGAGCAGGAATGACTCCTGGCATCTAAGATTGAGGAGAAGCTGACAGTCTGTTCCATAGGGGACAAAAATTTAAAAGAAATGCTGATGAGAGTGCCAATCAATCAATAAGCAAACAACTGTACACTCAGAGAATCACTTTGGTAAGGTATGGTTTGAGGAAGGATATAACCACTGTATGCATTTAACATAAATAGGAATTCAACTTCATGAAAATGTACATTTTTTTGCAAAAAATATATTTCTGTACTGTGATGTTAAAGCATATCTGCATCTTAGGATTTTTAGGTGAGGATTTGCCAAAACAGTGATGACAATAATTTGTCACAGCTTTGTATCTGTGCCTATCATAAGCATTGTTATCCTAATGGCACAAATGAAGATCCTCCACCAATAGTGAAATTATACAAAGCAATTAGCAGGCAGCAAGCAATGACTTGACATAAATGTAAAGGAATATTTTGTTTTATATTGTGATATACTTGTTGCTATCTCTGTATATTGTCATGATACTAGAAATTAGATGGAATTTGCTTCTCATTGATGTTAGTTGCCAAATGAATATCTCCATTCATGATACAGACCGTGAAAAGGGACAGACCACCTAATAAACCTCATCATGTGGCTGCCTACTTGTCTGTATTTTATCTTTTTTTTTTACTTTAAGCTGATATCTTAACATTCAAAACCTCTGTCAACTCACAATGGTGATATGTGCTGATACTTGCTTTTTTGTCACCTAGCCCTATCATTTCTTTTCCTTTGTAATATTCTAAATGTGTCTGTGTTTTGATATAGTAACAGTGTAATAAAGCATTCTTTCATTCACAGTCCTTGTGCGTTTGTTATGACTTGTGTTCTGAACACTAGCTATCGTTCTTATGTTATGTAAGCACTCTGGAACTGTCATCTAATGAATGGGACTCAAGTTATAGATGACAGCCCTTAAAGTTACAGCCTTGAAGCCTCTGACTGACTAATGGTAGGGAACATGACTGTGTCAGGAAAAAAAATCCATCAGATAAAGCAAAGTGATTATGTTATGCAATTTTTTACTCTAACACTGAAAGGTCAGTTCCACCCTAGCTCACCAGACAATAGTATGCCACTGTAACATAATGAAAACTGTAGCACCTCCAGCCAAAGTTGCACGTTTTCTGAAATCATGGGTATTGTCCAAAACATCCATCACTCAAATTCCCACAATTCTGTTAGTTGAGGTCATCAGTCCATTATGGCTTCCTGCATGGGGTAATTATTTAGTCTGGGGACAGCAGACAGTTAAGACTTTGATTGCTTTTCTCTGGAGAAAGCAGCTATTTTAAGTTTTTCAACATTAATGTGTTATACATCTGTTATACAGTTATACTTTTTATAGTGCAATAGCAAAGCTGTATGAAATGTTAAACTGTTGTTTCACACCAAATAAACCGTTCATTTTAAGAATTCCTTCATCATGCATATTTTGATTTGCAAGCATAAAAATAAAGCAGGGCAGAGTACACTGAACATCAGCAACAGAGAATAATTCAAACTTTACATATTCTGAATGATAATGTGGCTCTGAGTGTTGCCATCTTGTCTTACATATATACAACATAATAAATAACATTCAAAGAGAGAATCACAACTACACTTCTGTAATAAAATGCATTAAACAGCAGATACATCACAAAAATGGAATTATTAATACTTTAAGAATGGACTCATTCATAGTGAATTTTAAAATACTGTGCATAATGACTATCAAGGTATGATACCATGAAGGTAATACTTAAAATGCATTTCACTGATATGAGGTACCAGCATATATTGCAAGTAAGACTAGATTAATTATCTTATGATGGTCAGTAATATCATTTTGTACTATATACTTTATTTTTGTTTAGCTATAGGGTGACATGAAAAGTGCTACTGGAAATCATACAGACTTTTGTTGCTGAGTATACAAGATGACTGTGGTTGCACTAAACTTGTGCTGCCAGTTTGTATATTTCTATGGCAATAAAATATAAAATTCAGAGACAAAAAATGCACAGTGGTGTAAAAGTCACTGAGGAAAAAATGCACTTGGGTGCCTTGTGATAGCAATGCATGAACAGCTTGCAGCGCATGCAAGAAATTGTTGCTTTTTCAGGAAAACGTGCTCATGCTGACATCAGAGTCGTAGGCCTGGCAGGTAAAAATACTTTAAAAATTCATTCCATAAATATGAAAATGAGTTATGTAATCATTCATGGCTGTTATGTTTCTTAGTGTATCGCCCCTGCAAATTACAGCAAACACATTCAAGAATTATTGCAGAGACATAAAATAACTTTGAATGCAATTTGGCATAACACATTTTAGTTGTTGGAAAAATAAAAAAAATATATACTAGCAGGACTTTAAGAAGTGCTTGAAAGCCATATGATCTGATAATTGTAACATTTCTGAATCATGATTAATAATTAATGTTCCAATTCCATCTTAACAAAGAACAAGATTCTCTTTTGTGGACCCTACCCTACTTGCATTTGCAAAAAAAGATTATAACTAAAAAAAGTAGAAATGTGAACATGTTCAAAATGTTACAGAATTCATAAATGTAGCCACTAGTTTTGTCAAAAGGGAATTTTGTGTCATTGATAAATAGCTGAAGTACAATTTATTTATTTATTTAGTTATTTACTTACAATCTTTGTAATATTTTAAATATTGTTACATTTACTTTTGTTGTTTATTGAACAAATAAAAAATAATTTGAAAAAAAAAAATAAAGAATCATAGCAAAGGATCCAAAATCATAACGAATCACTAATTTTTTCCACTGGCCTGGCTGTATGACACAGAGATGGAGACCTGAATGCTACCCAGGAATTCAGGCTTTGATTAGCAGCCCTAGCTCTGGAGGAGACAGTGATAGGGCATGACACACTTACCTCTCCCATGGGGGGAATGGGGCTTGCATGCATTTAAAAGTGGCGTGATTTCCATTGTGGAGAACAGGGAAGCTATTTCTTATACAGCAAAGGGGCGGGTTGCTAGGGTGGACTACCTCTTGCAGAAGTGGTGGGATGATCTACATGTTCAGACCATTGCATCCCCTTACTCCCCCCCCCACACACATAATTTTCCTCGTCAGATGTGCATGGTTATTACCAGTAAGAAAGCCAAGAAAACCTTTGAACCACCATTGATGGCTGTCTCACTTGTAAACTTAGTTGGAAGGCTCTTACCTTTTAGTTTTTTTAGGTTCAAAGGTTTGTACTAGGCTATTGACTATCAGGGTCCTTATAAGCCTAGCCATGCAACCAAACCAAATTTTGTCCTAGAGTAGATTGGACACCTATATGGTGGGGGAATGTTATTAATGAGGTAGCTAAGTGTTGTGTTTGTGGGGGGTATGTTAGCTTGGTATTAGTTAACATACTGTCAGATTCTGTCCATCAGAGAGATCAGGTCAGACCAGGGGTGAATTCATGATTTTCCATCCAATGGTGACAGTTTTTCTAGAAAGGGGTCAGGGATGAACTCAGCTTCATGTAGATGGGGGATTTATTCCATAGTGTGGGGATCCTTTGAAACACATATTGTTCTCTCCCACATGTTTTATTTATGTCGCAGGCAAAGCTCATAGTGCTCCTGGTGCTATTTGTTTTGGAGATGTGCAAGAGGACCATCAGAGCTGGGTCTACGAATGCCTTTTGAAGGGAACAAATGGACTGATTGATAAAGAAATGGTCTGATAACTTGACAGGCAGTGGAAGCAAAAAAAAAAAAAAAAAGAAATTGCCTCTATGATATTTTGCACCTGTGCAGGGGAGAATCACATATCAATGTCATGACCCTGTATCCATTCAATGTTTATGCTACACTGCTGTTTTTGTGATTCTTAGCTTGCCTGTCATTAATGACAGAGCAAAGATCACATACAGCTGTCACTGTGTAAATGCTGTTTATATTATTTTCAAAGTTGCTTACTTACTGTTGACAAATGTAGTTATTTGCTTCAGCATTGCAGAACCCCTGCATATTCTAAAAGAAATTTCCTGTGAATGACTTGAGAGGTCCAAATAAGATCACCTTTTAGTGAGAATAAAGCCCTACAACCAGTAGTCTTTTTCTTGTGGAAGTCTTATAAACTCATGCACAAGCACTGAGTATCATGTATTGTGTACACAGATCCCAAAAAAGTATGTTCAATGCTGAAAAGATGAAAAATGCAGGAGCCATAAGCTGAAATGCTAACTGAAAGATAACAAATAAGAAAGGATTATTAATATCTATGGTGGGTTGCAAGTCAGATAAATGATAGAGCATATCTAGATATACTCAGTGCTGAAGGATTCTCTGCTCAAAATCACAATAAGCAACAACAGAAAATTCAAAGAAATAAACAATAGCGTCATCAATATGCTGAAATCAGCTTGTCACAGCTATGCTACACAGGAGTGCATCCAGATATGAGCAACACAGTTTCATTTGCAGCAGATGCAAACCCATATGAGTGATGCAGATGATATCTGCTGCACTGCTTACCAAATGTGTCCCACAGTACTACCACTGTAATGTCCACATGCCACTGACCTACGTAATAAAATGTGGGCTGGTATGATATATGATGTATTATACAATAATTGACTGCAACTCAATAAACTGATTAGTGCCTACAAAGTTTGCAGGGAACAGCCTAAACATCTGCTCCAAGATGAATCTCTTGATAAAAACTGTACTGCATTTTGTATAATGCCAGATGATAATTTGATTTTACAGCTCAAATTCAGTATGAGAAATTGCTCTAATTAAAACTGTATGCAACAAGAGTGATACAAATATAATTATGTTGTTTCTCTTGTGTTCTGATATATAGCGCTTGCTTGCCTTTCCATTCTCTCTCTTGTTTTTTTTTTTTTGTTGCTTCTTTGTAAATTATTTTACCTGGGCACTGTCACAAATGTTCACTTGTGATCAATGTACGACTCTCTAAAAATGTAATAGAAAATAAAAAAAAAATCCCCTCCCTTTCTTTTTGTATAGTCATGCAACATTCACAAGCTGATTCCTGTTCTTACTGTAGCAAAATCTTATAACACTATGAGCTGTATAATATGCTTACAGACAATTCTATACTTATGATGTTATTTAAATCCTCAAGAAAGAAATCCAGCACCAGGAGAAGTTTCAAAATGAATATTTAAATATTTTTATTTTGGCAAACCCAAAAATCCATAAGCACAAAACCGGTTTCGGCTGACTAATAGCCTTCTTCAATGCATTAGTGTGTATAGACAGTTCTACATATTTATATAGGTATAAAGGCAATAAAATTAATTACAGTCCTCCATTAATTGGTTAAGCAATTAAACAAATTAACTTAACTTATTCAGACCAGGATTGAATAATACGCTTAGCCTAATAATCCATCCTGACTCCTTTTGGTTTAAAATAGAATGCTATCCTGATTTACATGTTTTATTACATTGAATTCTGTCAATTATGGCAAATGTAAACTTAGCAGTTTTGTGTTTCAAAGTGTGTTTATATATTGCATTGGATAACCTATTTTTCTTGATATCACTTAAATGTTCACTAATTCTGAATCTAAAAGGTCTTGATGTTTGCCCAACGTAGAATACAGAGCAAAAGCAGGTAGCTAAATAGATTACCCAGTCACTACTGCAGTTCCCAAAACATCTTATGTCATAGACTCAATGTATTTTTGCTGGTATATTCTTTTGTTTTGACTATATATTTACAAGCACTACAATGACCATAGGCTGTACAGCTTGACAATCTGTCTCCAAACAAAGTAGTTTGTTGTTTGATGGGCTTAGTATGATGTTTATAATGGGTAAAATGTGAGTTGATGGTTCTGCCTCTGTGATATGAAAATAAACACCAATGTGTAAGACAATTGCCTAGTTTTTCATGAGCCAACAAAATATCCCAGTAATTGTTGATAATGTCCCTAAACCAATTTGTGTTGCATCCAAAGGTAGTTACTAGCCTAATGGGTTGTGAGGTGTATTTGTTAGAAGTGGTTTGGTCCCTATATTGTAATAACTGACTTCTGTCCTACTATTCTATTATCTTTCTAAGTTTATAAGAGCAATATTTAAAAATGGTCCTCATTTTTGGGCCTTTGTCCCACTTCTATGTATAGCTCTTTCCATATTTATTGTTCTGAGGTTGAGAGGTATGACAAATGTGTCAGGGCCATCACAGTCAGCCAGAGACATTTCAAATTGTGACATACTTGTTGCACCCCACTCCCCCATGTAGTGACTATGGATGTGTCCAAGCAAGGCAAGGAGCAGTTATGCAGTGTAAATGTGCAGAGTATCCCCCTATCCAAGTTAGACACAAGTGATACTTTTATTCTGTCCTTGATTAACAACAACATTACTCAGAAAGTGCCTATTGCTCTGCGTTTGAGTAGCAATGTTTTAATGACCATCAGGTAAGCTTGTCTGAGATTGTAAGATGCAAGTAAGCTTTAATAAGCATACTGTTAAAGAACTGCCAACATTGAAAGTCTTTCTGTTGTTGCCATGCAGAGAATACTTACATAACTAGATAATGTATAAGCCTTAGGTATTGAAATGCACATGACAGTATTTGTAATAAAGGACAGGATTACATTATTTTAAGAATGCCAATATATCATGTGTGGTCCATTACCTGTACAGTAATCCTTTAAGCAATGTATTTTGAGCTTGTTTCTTGTTTGCTTTTCATTTTTTTACTTTGATTATGTTTTTCCCATGAAACAAGTAGATAGTTGTCAGGTAGCAGGTCTTTTTTGGATAAGAAACATTTTTACAAGTGGAGGTATCACAGAGATTGCTACTTTCAGCATGTTACTTGGTACTTTAATAAAGCTGAATAAAAATTATAATTAGAACTGCAGTGCAAGGAGAAGTGGTTTGAGTTGAGTGCTGCTTGTTTCTCTTATACTTGATTTTGACTGGTATTCCAGTAATGTATTTAAAAAGTAATTTATTTTTTCATGCCTCACAACCTTTTTGTTTCCATCTAGCTATTAAATAAGTTGTCATGCAGTCAATGCATTGAAATATTGTCTTCTTCTCCACTTCATTTTGTCTTGATTGGACTCTCATAATAATGGTTTGGCAACCAGGGCAGCGTATTTAATTAAAATGACAGTGTTTGTGGTTTTGAGCATAGCCCCTCCCCTTTCTAGTTGGTCACGCCCCTTTCTCACTGACCCCACCCATTCACCTATCTCCTGCAGCCCCCCTTTGATTTGAAGTCACCAGCTGCCACTAAGGTTCATACACATCCAAGTCTCGAAAGACATGGTACCCACTATGCCCTGGCTAGCTACATATTGCCCTCTATGATCCACAAAGCTCACAACTCTTACCTAGACCTACTAAAGACACTCACTATCCAACCAAATACTCTTTTTTATGGAAGGCTTTAACTACCCCTCTACAGACTGGGAAATGTACACTGCATCTAACTTACAGGTGCAATGTTCCCTGGACTTGTATCAACACAAATACCCTGGACCAGATAGTGCGCACTCCAACCAGATGATCAAACATATTGGACCTACTATCACCAACATGGGAGATCATCGCACTCCTCATGTCACATCCTCATTGGTAAAAATGGACAACAAAGATGTGTCTCTCAAAATAAAAATCAACCCGGACACTTAGGAACTATACTAAAGCAAACGATATTCTATTAAGTGAAAGTCTGTCAAAATTCACAGCTCCCCCAAACCCCAAGAGCACATCTAGCTATGCAGAATTATTTACAGAAACCCTATAGAAATATGTAAATGGCTGCACTGAAGCTTCTGTACCTACCAGAAGTAAGTCCAGATCTGACACCAAAAACAAATCCCACTGGTGGAATCCTTACATTAACAGGGTATATAACAAAAGAAAAGAAGTCATGGCCAAAATCCGACAAAGCAACTGCCAGAAAGACAAGAGCACTCTAATTCAAATAACAAGAAACTAAGAGGTCTAATAAAGTCCAACAAGGCCAATTATGAGGTCAGGATAGCCTCCTAAGCTAAGGACAATCACAAGGCCTTCTTCAGCTATATCAAGGATCCTGGATGTAAATGGCACAGCCTTCACTAACCAAGGTGCTATAGCAAATTTACTGGTTGATAAACTTTGCTGCAGCATCATCCCTTGCCTCCACTACCCACTGTGAAACTGCTTCTTGCATGCCCACCCAACTATCAACAGGAAGCATGCCCTAGAGGTGCTTTCTAAGGCCAAAAACACTGCTTCACTGGGCCTCGACGATATCCCTCTTTGCTTCTTAAATAGCCTAAGAGATAACCTAGCAGGGTGACTTGTGGCACTCTTCAACTACAGCCTCAAAACAGATTACATGCCATGTGAATAGAGGGTTACAACGGTCATCCCTCTTCCTAAGGGTGGGCTATCAACTGAGCCCGGAAACTACAGAACCATCAGTCTGACAAGTCTAATATGCAAAGCCATGGAAAAAATTATAATGGAAATGATCAACAAGGACATTCACAACTTAGAGATACTGGATCTATTCCAGTTTGGCTTTGTTTGCCTACTTAACCTGGTAGACTTCTTTGTAAAGGTCACCTTGGCTATAGATGAGGGAAAAATAGTGCATACATCTACTTTGACCTAGCCAAGGCATTCAATGCAATAATCCACTCAACCATTCCTGACAAACTCTCAGACCTAAGCATAAATTCCTACATAACTCACTGGATTGTCAACTGGCTCACAGATAGGACATAAGAGGTCAGGATTGGAGGGACCACCTCCACCAAGGGACCAGTCACCAGCAGAGTACTCTAGGTCTCTTTGTTGGGCCTAATCCTGTTTGGCATCTACTTCTTGGAAGTCAAGGCTAACGTCAAAGGCCTCTGGCTCACCAAGTTCACAGATGACTGTAAAGTGGGAGCTGTCATAGAATCCCCCATGACACCAACATTCTACAGGAGTATCTAACACAAACAAATGACTGGTGTAAAAGCCATGGATAAAAACTCAGTGCAAAGAAATGCATTATAATGCTCATTGGGAATACATCCATCTAAGCTAATTACTTCATTAATAAAGCACCCCTAAAAGTTGACCTGATAGTTAGGAATCTGGGAACATATTTAGACAGTAATCTGGTTTTCAACTAAAATATATCCAGGATAGTAAGAAAATTATTCAATATCACCCAACTCATAAGCAAAGGTATGGAATCCAGGTCCAAGGAAGTAATATTACCATTCAACTCAGCCCTTATTAGACTCATCTTTAAATACCTAGCCAGGCACTTGCAACAGCTAGAATGCCCCCAAAGGTTCCTCACCATAAGAATCCAGAGTACAAATACCCTGTCCTATTCAGATCACTTTAAAGTCCTATCTCTGCTCACAGTCTCCTGCAAGTTACTGAAAGGCAATCTACGCCTAACATATAAGACATCCTCAGATCCAGCTCTGATGGATCTGTTTCACATCTGCAAGTCAAACAACATCAGAAACCCTAGTTCCAAGGACGTAAATTTTGTTTGAGACATAAATAGAACCTGCTGGTGAGACTGATATGTGTCTCAAAGGATCCCCACACTATGGAATAAGCTCCCCATCTATGTGAAGCAGAGCTCATCCCTGACCCTGTTCAAAAAACACCTTGATCCTTGGATGGGAAATCATAAATTCACCATCAGTCTGGCCACCATGCATCTGATGGACAGAGGTTGATAGTAAGTAAACCAATCCCCAACTAACATGCTCCTCGTACTTAACCCTTAGCTACCTTTGTATTAACATACCACACCATATAGGTGCCCCGGGAGCTCTGGGACAAAACTGCATTGGGTTGCATGGCTAGCCTTGTAAAGAACCTGGTGGTCATTAGCCTAGTATCAACCTATGAACATATGTTACTACAGCAGGAGCAGAAAATGGAAGAGTAGGAAGGGTATAAGTAGAAATGATAAAAAAAACATAAGTAGAAAAAGTTTTGATAGTAAAGAGGTTGAGATAAAAGTACTTAGATACGATGAAGGGGGGGTAAGCAGATGATATTAGTAGGAAGGATTACAGATATAGGTTAATTGGAGGAGCAGTAGTGGGGATGAAAGAGAGAGACAGGTATAAGAAAGGTGAAAGAAAGGTGAAAGACTGAGGGTGATTGATAGATTGGCAATGGAAGACAAACAGAAAGAAAAGTAGGTTTAATCAGGATGGAAGCATAAGCATAGTCATGAGGAAGGCAGGTGTTGTTTTAGGTTGTGTTTGAAATGTGTGGTAATGCAGTCTTCTTTTACAGTGGGTGGGTCGGAGTTCCACTGCTTAGCAACACAGGATGAGTAAAGTGAGTCATATGCACGGCTTTGAGACTTGGTCCTGGTTAGGAGATATATGTTCTCTGAGTGGAGATTCCTAGAAGGGAAGTAGTGTTGAGGGTGTTTTGTAGTGATGGGCAGGTGTCAGGTTTATGCATTTTGTGGGCACTAAGCTGTTGGGAATAGTTAAGGCAATTTGACAGTCTGAGCCAGTGTAGGTGCTTCACTGCTAGGCAGTAGTGTTAATAGTTTGGATGCAAACTTAGCTATTTTATTATAGCAAACCTCTAGGTTTTTTTAAGGTGAAGTGAGGCTTAGTTAGGATGTGTGCTGCATAGCTAAGTGAAGGGAAAAGATAAGATGTTGCTAAAGAATTCCTGGAGTAGTCCATGAGAAAGGGTTTGCTTCTATAGAGGAACCTCAACTTTTGTTATTTTTTTTGATGGTTTGAGTGATGTGTTTATCATATTTTAAGTTATCATCAATTAAGACACCAAGAAGCTTTGTGATGGAAACTCTTTCAATTGAGGTATTATTTGTTTATGTGATGTTGAAGGATTGTTTCTGAGCTGACAGAAATTTGGGTAAAAACAGAATTAAATTGTTATTTTTTAGCATTTAAAAGTAGTTGGCAATCATCTAACCAGTCTTCAGCTGAGAAAAATGAGTCTTGGGTCATCTTGTGGAGTAGCTGTAGATTCAGTGCAGAACATTTGAGTGTGGCTTCATCTACATATTGTAGTATGGGGGCTTCCTTAGTAGCTTTGTGAAGCTTACTAGTGAATATGTTGAACAGTAAAGGGCCTAGAATAGATCACTGAGGTATGCCAACAGAGACAGACAGAAAGAGGTAGAGATTTGTTTCCATTTTACAGCTTGCAGTCTGTTGGTAAGACAGCTGTCAAACCAGCTAAGAGATGAATGGGAGAGTCATAGGGAAAACAGTTCATGAAGCAGGCATTGGTGTGAATGCTTTTGACATGTCCAAGATGAGGGAGGATACTAGGTTGATCATGTTTCTATTAGAGTTTATGATTTCAGTAAAACTGAGCGGAGAAGTAGTGGTGCTGTAGTGAGGTATGAAATCATGTTGAGTGTTGGACAGGTGATTGTAATTGTGAATATGAGAAAGGAGTCAGGAATTAATGCATTTTTGTAATATTTTGGCGAGTAGCGGTAGAATGGCTATAGGTTAGTATTTGGAGAGGTAGGTGGCTGCTCACTCTTTATGTAAAGGTATAATGTGGGATATTTTTTCAAATGACATGGGTACAGCTTTCTGTAATTGATCAGTTTAGAATATAGATACAGGGAATACTTTAGTGTGTACAGTGATTCTGAGATATTCTGGTGGCAGGTTGTCAGCACCTGGTGTGGAATTCTTTAGTTTTAGGAGGTATTTTTTTAATAGAAAACATAGATACTGGTTGGAGGAAGAAAGGATTTTGGTGATGATTAGTATTGTTTGGGATAGTGGGGCTGATGAGTGGTTTGTTGTTAAATAGGGAGAGGACAGAGTGCATGGAATCTGTATTGAACTACATAGCTATAGGGACTGAGTTGTTGTTGGTAGTTAGTGAAGAAGTCATAGTTTGGCCTGGGTGTAATAGTCTTTTGATAGCATTCCAGAAAAACTTAGGGTTTTGTTGGTGATTGTCTTGGAGCATGGACAATAATTTATTTTTGTCTGATCTGATTTTTTTAGAAAGGTTCATAAGCTGTCTAAAATGTTGCCATTATTGTGGTATTTTGTCTGAAGACCATACTTTCCAAGCTTTATCTCTGTTTAGCATGCTTTCCCTGGTTTCTCTTGTGAGCCATGGGGGGGATGGGTTTGATTTGTTTTGATTTGATGTGAGGTGGTTCATTTGTTGTACTATCCTACAAACTATTTCTCACGCTATGACATATCTCCCGAATAGCATTATTTTCCAGATTCCATTCCTTCATTTTTATGCTTTGTACTACCAATAGGGAATTCAAAGTTATGCTATCTATATACCAAGCTTGCTCAAATCAAACTAAAGTACAAAAAATCTCCTTGATAGTATATATGCCACTGTATAGAAATTTTATTTCATTCGTGCATTATGTGTTGTCATATAAAGACATGGAGCTCTGATTATATATATGCCTCTGTACAGAAATTATTTTGTCATTTGTTATATTTGTACTGTTATGCTATGGAGCCCCTGCTGTAAACGAACCTTGTTCCAAACGGACTTTCCTGGTAAACAAATGTAAAATAAATAAATAAATTTAGCATGTCAATGAATGTTTTGTTAAAGTGAGTTATGGCATTATCTAGGGCTAAGTGTTTTAGAATATCTCAGTTGTATTTGTTGAGGTGGCTAATGGAGTTGTCATTATTGAAGTAGGAGAGTGTACACACACTGTTATTGTTTAAGTGTTTATGTTCATGATTAGATTGTCTCACAGCAAAGGTCAGTAGATGGTCACTGATAGTGTCTCTCAGGTATCCAGAAGTTTTAATTTTATTAGGGGTGGTGGTGAGGATCCTTTCTAATGTAAACTCCCTATCACTGCATTTGTCTGTTTGAGCAGCAGTAGTGACAATTTGGGTAAAACCAAAGAGAGTGATGGAGATTGGGGTAGAGTCCGACTGGATAAGTGGTTAGTCTATATTAACATCACTTGTGATGATGGTTTCTTTGTTGGTATTATGAGAGATCCAATGCAGAATTTCTTGTATGGGATGTTATTTCCAGGAGTGGTACAAATGGCAATGATGCATGAGCTCTTGTGACTGTTGATTTGCAGGAAAGATATGATTATTTCAGCAAAGAGAAAGTCAGGAAGGGTGAGGTAGCGGGAAGTAATTTTAATGTTTTTTTTTTTCTGGGGGGGGGGCATACCATAGCCATTCCAACAGCTTTCTTATGCTGTCTGTTCTATCTAATGATGTCACCTGGGGAAGAATTTCCTGGTCTTTAGTATGTGGCATTAACCGAGATTCTGTGGGTATTAATATGTCAGGGGTGTATAGGTTCATAGGTTCATAGGTAGGTATTAGGCTATCGGCCCAAGGGCCTATGCAAACCTAGTCAACAAGGTTCCCTGGCTTACGCCACCCAAGAAAGTTATTTTCCTGTGCCACTGACGAGCAGAGACACAGAAGTGATCCCTGGGGTGTATTTCCTATTTCCCATCCAGTCATCAATATTTTTCTTGAAGAGTGCTAATGAAGAACTTTGCTTGACATAGATGGGTAGCCTGTTCCAGAGTATGGGAAGTCTCTGGGATAGGAATCTATCCCTCCAGCATGTCCTGTTTATTGTGGTGACAAGGTTTAGGTCCCTAGAGTGTGTAGCTCAGAGGGATTGGGATTTCTTTAAGTGTAGCATGTCCAACAGCTCTGGGTTTGACATAGCTTTATATGTTAGGCAGAGATCACCTCTGAGTAGGCGGTATGCTACGGAGTAAAGCTGGAGTTTTTTGAGGCGGTCAGTGTAGGGCATTTGTTTGAGTCCAATAATCATTTTTGTGAGGTACTTCTGTGGCCTTTCCAGCTGCTGCAGACGTCTTGTGAGGTACATTCCAAAAGGGGCGTAGTACTCTATAACGGATCTAATGAGTGATGAGTACAGGGTAACGATGACCTCTTTTTCCTTGGACGAGAACCCTTTTATGATGAGGTGTGCCACGTAGAAGGACTCCCTGACTACTGTGGCGATGTGACTATCAAAGGAGAGACTACTGTCCACCTGGGTCCCATGGTCTCTTATCACGCATTCAGTGTTAAGTAGATTGCTGCCTATGTGGTAGTTCATGGGTACAGAGTTTTTACCAAAGGGGATGGCACTGCACTTTTTGGCATTGAGCTTGAGGCCATGGCTCTGACATCAGGCATCTGTCTCAGATAGGCCCTTCTGTAGGATGTTCACATCATTTGGGGACTTGACTATGGCTCCTAGTTTGCAGTCATCTGCGAACTTCATTAGCCAGAGGCCTTCTGTGTTAGCCTAAACTTCAGAGAAGTAGATAGCAAACAGGAGCGGTCCCAGGACAGAACCCTGTGGTACTCCACTTGTCACTGGTATGAGGTCAGATTTGGAGTCTGCAACTTTTACAGTGTGGGTTCTGTCAGTGAGCCAGTTGGCAACCCATCTTGTGACATAGGGATTTATGCCTAGTTTATTGAGTTTAGCTATAATTCCAGAATGGGGGATGGTGTTGAATGCCTTGGCGAGGTCAAGATAGGCTGTGTGAAGCACTTTACCCTCATCTACGGCTTTGGTGACTGCCTCAAAGAAGTCGATCAGGTTCAGGAGGCATGATCTGCCTTTCACAAACCCGAACTGGGTGGGATCTAGAGTTTGGAGGTTACCAATGTCTTTGTTTATGAGTTCCATGATGATACACTCCATGGCTTTGGGGGCTATACAGACATGTAACTGTGATAGCTTATTGTGGATGCTCCTAAGATTTAAGTAAATCAAAAGAGCAGTATCCTACCTGCCAAAACTTCACACCATATGATGATACACAATACAGGCTTTAACATTAAACTCTTGGTGTCATTCAAACTCTGTGGGTGTTCAAAGGGGGGATCAATGTCATGCTGCTGGGATGACATGCTGGGACAACCGGGCTCTGGCTTGCACCTTGGTCACTGGATATTGATTCCGGGATATTGGCAAAGGCTCTGCCCCCCATAGTGCCTTTTTTTGGCAAGGCCCAAAATTCCTAAAACCTACCACAGAAAAAGAAAAAAAAAAAAAAAAAAGTAATGCTGCTCAATGCCAGAAGTCTAAATCTCAAAATGCCACCGAGGCCCCTTTCTTCATGGGATGGAGAACATCGATGTCTGTGCAGTGACAGAAAACTGGTTTCAGCTCCTGAGAGGCACCCAGCACTATCAGGTTTTACCTCTTATCATAGACCCAGTGCAATTATTATTAACCAAGAGAGAGACTGCAAATGTAGCATGTTACATACAGCCCACCTCACAAACTCAGGAACCTCACAAATGGCCCTGAAACAAAAGAGAGGGGATAAATGTATCACCAAACACCATCATACTAGGTGACTTCAATTACCCTAATATAGACTGGGAACAGATCAGACAAACAAATATCTCAGCTGGAGGTCCTCATCCCACCCCACCTAAATTTGCAGTACCGTCCAGTCTGGAGGACCCCAGCCATAAACAAACTCTAAAACAAAAAGGAGCAAAGGCTTAGATACAAGAAAAAAATCCTTAAAAGGACAGACACCCCTTGACACTATAGTAAAAAACTAAGAGCTCTCATAAAATCATCCAAAGCAAATTTTGGGAGAAAAATAGCTAAAGACTCAAAAGACAATCATAGAAATCTGGGGAGGAAACTCCCATATGCTCAGAGAACTAGAAATGAATGTGAAGATTTACTGATCCAGAACTGCTCTCTCCAAGCAAAAACACAGCATCCATGAGAAACTCAATGAGGAATTAAACCCACAGCTAGGACAGCTGTTTAATCATAGTCTTACCTCTGGATGTGCCTCCAGGAGTGGCGCACTGCAACTGTGGTCCCTTACCGGCCCATTAGCTTGACAAGCCTTATCTGCAAAGCCATGGAGAGGATCATAATGCAGACTTTGATCCATCCCAGTTTGGCTTTGTCAAAGGCAGATGATGCCTTCTAAACTTGGTTGACTTTTTCAAACAGTCACCAAAGCCATTGATGAGGGAAAGGCAGTCCATACAGCCTACCTCATCAGCTTAAATGTTAACCCATACATCACAAGATGGGTTGCAAACTGGCTGAGTGACAGAACCCACAGGGCAAAAGCCTCACAACAGTGGTGTACCACAGGGCTCAGTCCTGGACAAAGTTTGCAGATGACTGCAACATCTGACACAGATATCCTTCAGAAGGGTCTCACAGAAACGGATAACTGGTGCCAGAGCCATGGCCTAAAGTTAAATGCCAAAAATGCAGTCATACCCTTCCGGGAAAACAAGGTTACCCCTAGCTACCAAATAGGTGGCAATCCACTGAGCACAGAAGAATTTATCAGGGACCTGGGGACCCAGGTTGATAGTAGTCTGTCATTCGACACCCATGTAGCTAAAGTAGTTAGGAAGACCT
>NC_056735.1:1910411887-1910521887 GCF_019279795.1 Protopterus annectens
TTCCTAGCATGAGTATCTTCTGTAGGTAATCCTCGCTTTGTACCTGTGGCTAAAGCATGTGAGATCCAGTCTTACTGTCCGGCCTTCCAGTGATCAATCTGGATATATTTCCTCATATATAAATTGGCTCCATGGAATTCTTTAAAGTTATCTCAAACTCCACTCTTATGACTGGTTCTTGTACTAGGAACTAACAGTACAGTGGCAACCAGCAAAGAGGAGTGGCAGAAGCAGATTTTTTTCTGCCTGCTGTCCGTGTCTCTCAGCTGTCCTTGAGTTTTTCTCACATTTTCCCATGTTTTTGCTATGTTCATATTTTTTTTTTTTATTTTATGGAAAATCATGGAGGATTACAGTCAGTCAAAAATGCATTAGATTTTTGTATTTGTTATTGTTCGGAAAGTGTAAATTGATGCAAAATGTTATTTCCACTTCTTAAGTGAATAAGGGCAATATTTAAAAAATGCCCCTAATATTGATCATCACCTATCCTGCACCACCTTAGTAAAGGGTGTTAACCCTAACACTGCCCCTTCCTCCAACCCTAACTCTACACCTTAACATCATTAAAACCTTGCCATAAAACTGCCACTGCACAAGACATACTCAGACACATAAATATTCACAAACACACACAAACAACACTACATCTATTCTCTAACCTAACCCATACCCTTACTTTAAAATACACAAACTCACATACAAACACACAACACCCATCCTTCACTCATTTTCAACCCTTACCCTAACTCACATACACACATACACGTACACACACATATATGATCTTTCTCCCCCAAACCTACTTACCTATATCAACATTCCATACCATAGACATATCCACCATTTGGCCATCTATACTGCCGACATTAAATCACACCCTGAGTTTATCGAACAAATGTATATTCGGTAAAATGCAGGGAACCATATAGATATATATATATATATATATATATATATATATATATATATATATATATATATATATATATATATATAGATAGAAAGATATAGATAGATTAGATATAGATATGTATAGATATATGTATATACATGTGTGTGTGTGTGTGTGTGTGTGTGTGTGTGTGTGTGTGTATATATATATATATATATATATATATATATATATATATATATATATGTGGATCTACTTCACATGATCAAATTTTTAAATGTTTGAATTGCATATGGCCGAGACCATAACATCGAACATTCAAATGTTAGAACATAGTAAATAAAAATAAATAAATAAATGTTTCTAGCAGGGGGCAAGCCCCCCTACACACCTCACCCCCCCGCTACTTAAATATACCAACTCTGAGATCGCACTGTGGAAAATTTGACTGTATGGAGATCTCTATTCAGGCCGTTCGAACTTTTAAAAGTTGGTCTCGGCCATATGACATTCAAACTTTTAAAAGTTCGATCATCTGAAAGGGACCTATATATATATATATATATATATATATATATATATATATATATATATATATATATATTTAATAGTATATATGTGTGTGTGTGTGTGTGTGTGTGTGTGTGTGTGTGTGTGTGTGTGTGTATGAGGGGGGTGTATGAAGAGACACTTAAATTATATAGAAACAAACTAAAACAATAACAACTGTTTAAAGACACCAAGTGTTTTGCTTCTGTGCTTATGGAATTAATAAATATGAGCATAGGCGACCAAGAAACTCTTAACTCAAGCCAATTCCATTTTGCCAGGGATTGACCCTTTTGCTTAACCTGGTCACCTTCTTCAATAAGGATACTGAAGCAATGAGGGGAAAATTGGTACACACAACATATGGAAACCTTGTAAAGCCATGCAGCACCATCCCACACTCTGGTATAGTTGATAAACTCACCCGGCTAAATGTAAACCCTGTGTACTTTAATAGATTGCAGACTGCTTCACTGATAGCACCCAGGAAATGTTGGTGGGTGGCTCTTTTGTAACTAGAAATTATCTCCTTTTTACCAAATCTCATTATGATCCATTTATTGATTTTAAAACTGAGGTCCTTAGTAATGCACCATTTGTTTTCATTTTTTTTTACACGCCATCTTGGAGAGCTATGGCCTCTTTCACTGAAGTAATTCTGCTACCCAGTTTGCAGTTATGGGCACATTTGGTTATCCAGCCCCCTTTTCCACATTTGCATCTTTCAAGAATAGTTGAAAATAAACTACCCAGCAGAAAATTACCTTGTGTTACAGTACTGTTAACTCCACTCTGGGACAATCATGTAACTCCTATCAATGACTGGCCATGCCAAGATGCTTTAACTTTTTGCATAACCTTAAGATCATTATTTAAACATTATCCCTGGTATCTAGTGTTCCCCCACACCATACTTCGTTTGTGTTGAAGAACTGTTGCTGTGGTAACTTTTCAGGGGATGTACATTTCCCTAAATTCCCCACAGCAATATTGCAAGATTTGCTTGTTAGTCTGTAATAGCCCTACTTACATACACATATATACAAACACAGACTCCCTCACATGAACTCACAGACACACTCATCCATTCAGTCACAGACACACACACACACACACACACACACACACACACACACACACACACACACACACACACACGTGCACACACACACGCACCGACGCACGCACACGCACATGCGCACACACACACACACACACACACACACACACACACACACACACACACACACACACACACACACACACACACACACTCATAGATACAAAGATACATAGATACATATAAGCATAACACTTCTTTACTCTCCCAGAAAGATAGACATTTGTATATGCAACTGATATTTGATTGTAAAAAATGAAAACAATAGTTGAGTAATATTTCCAGTTTGTTACTTTCAGACCTTACACTGATCCTGTACAAGCTTATTGGACCTCTGTGCACACCTCTGAAGTTTGTGAGAAAAATGACGACCACACTGTTCCCAGCCAAATACAATGTAGTGACCCCTGAGGTTTGGGATGAAAGCTAAAGAAATAAGCTCCTCAAACAAGCCACAGTGACCTTCTGTATACACTTCTGACCTAAGCTAATTTTAGTCTAGGTGGATTTCAGGACAGAGGTCACTATTAAGTCCATGTCAAAATCCACTTGTACAGCCTTGGTTTGTGAGGAGCCACCAGCCACCCATAAGCTGTGAACATATGGGCATTCTGTGGTGTATTTAATCCATTATTTTTATTTATTATGAGAGAAGACTGTTTAAACTGAGCTAAGCGACAAGAAGGTCAGTTACTTTCATCCGGACAAACCCAATCAAACAGTCATAGCCATGTTTATTTACAACTCAGATGTTGGATTGTGATAAAAGACAATGACCATATAATCCGTTTTAGTTTTGTGCCAGCCAAACAGCTGACACACATTTAAGCATTCCAAGTTGCTTCAAGTAGTTCACAGTAGTCAGCAAAGCCAGAATATTAAACAGTAGCAAGCATCTAGTCATTTTCTTCCTTTTAGAAGTCTCAACAATTATACCTACTCAGTTTGTGCATATGAGATGTTTAGTTAAGTAGTCCGTATTATGTATGACAAATGCACACTAGACACACATTAAAATATTCCAGATTGCTTCACATAAAATCACACCAGTCCTGCAAAACCAGAGTAAACAATGGCAGGCAGCTAGTCATTCTCCTCCATAGAAATTACTTAAAAAGTGAGCAGACAAGAGGGTCAGTGGCAGTTATGTCCATTCAGCCAACCCTAACCCCAAACCCAGCAGTTATAGCCATGACATCTGATGGCCATGTAAAATAACTCACCTTTATTCTACAACATGGAGACAAGTTCTCAGACCATTAAGGTATTGCAAGTTTCTCCTCACAAATCAAAACCAGAAATACTGTATAAAATATCTGGCTGTTTGCTGCTAGTGTCACTATAAAAAATAATGCATAACTTACCTCATTGTCACACCATTTCTCCTAACCATCCAAAATGCTGCAGAATGTCTCAGTCCACAGTGTCAGTCCATAAAGTATATGAAATTGACACTTTTTTAATTGCATCATAATGATGCAAAGCAAACCCTTGCCAGGACACTTTCTCTGCTCTGTGACCTTGCAATGTTCAAGCTTAGTGGGATGAAGTTTCTTGATTGAATTGTCAAGTCAAGTGGAGCACATCCCCTTTGAGTGCCTATCATGTCACAGACATGTTTTGCTCTTGCAGGGTGTTGTATTTATTTACTTTTTAGAGCAATGAAATTTTACTTAAAAAAACAAATACATGTGGAGAAACAAGTATGGCACAGTTTTTAGCAATTGCTGAACAAGGCTAAGGGGAGAGCAGAAATGTTCAAGATAACACAGAAAAAATGTATTCAGTCTTATAATGGCAAGAACGTAAATTGCAGTGATTATATTATGAACATCAGGAATGCTTCATATATGGTTGATTTTAGAATATTAGACCCTGGAAATCAAATACTGGAGTCAAAATTTCTAATTATCCCATAGCTAGGATCATCTAGCCTATCAGATTTCTGGAATTTGAGTTGTTATACAGCTGGGAAAATCTCCAGTTGCCAGGCTGTAGGAAGTGTAATTCTGCTTAACTATCGCATCATGATTTTAGATATCTCTTGATATTTCATAAGCTTATTTGCTATAATCATTCAGTGCTATGGTGCAACATGGACGTGTTCAGAAGTTGAGCTAGATTTTATTTCTCATTCTCTTTGGTATGTGCTGTGATGTCCCCTGTTTACATTTTGCAACTTGCATCACCTGTAAAATATAGTAACAGTGAAATGCTGAATAAGAATAGGGAAATGTAGAAATGTGTGCACATGATTTAAGAGTAACATCATACCACATTAATGTAAATTATGATATTTTGCATCACTGCTGTTCTGTATAACTTATGCATATGACTTGACTCTTTTGGAGTTGGTGCGCCCAATGCTTATGTATTTTTTTCATGAAACAGACTACTTTATGGTAGCACTTTAGCACTGTAGGCTAATTACTCAAAGCAATTTGACCCACAAATTTGTATAATTTCTAAATTTTGCAAATCATCTAACATGGGAGGAGTTCTGAGACTATTCATTCAAAATACCTTGAGTTTCACACCAGTGACTAGTATACAGGTAAGGTTAATGTGCTGAATGAGGTCTTTAGCCATGTGTTTTTTGGGGTCTTATTTCATCTAACTTACATTTTATCTTTTACACTAGGCAACGAAAACGAAAGTATTATCACAGAAAGTTCCCTCAGTTTTTGAGTATTCTCAGATGGCAGCTTATATTTTATGTATTTTTAGTTATTTTATTTTGGGATTGAACTTTGCAGTTCTTGGTTTGTGTTGTAACTATAGCTAGAAACCTGCACCATTTCAGTGTAACTCTTTGGATAAGCTTTCTTTTTTGTCTTTCTCCTCACTGAGGCTTCCTTTTATTGTAGTTAGTGCTGGTAAAAGCTACAGTTTCAGTCTGCATAAGCATTATGTTTTATATATTGCTCTGAATGTAGCTATATCTGCATTATCAGAAATTTTATGTTTATCTTATATTGTTCTTAGCCTAGCACTATGTAACATGGAAGTTATCATTAGTTAACATTAATTAACCCAGTTAACAATAGTGATTTAATTGAAGGTATTACCTACCACATAGTTTTTAGCGCTACCCAGAGTTCAGATTCCCCAACATATATTCACTAGTAGAACCTTGTTTAAACAGTTAATAAAATTGGAATTGTTTTTGAAGACAAATTTCAGTCTGAGGAACATGACTTTTCCTATCTTAATGAAGTCAGTAGTACAGAACTTATTACCTGGTCTCCATTTGTTAATTATGCACCGGTAGAGTTTGAAAAACAAACTGAACAACAATCAATTCAAGTAGAAGACTAACAACTCACCAGAGGTATTGCCAAATCCTTTGTAGGATGTTAAATCTTATAAAGGTACTCAATGCAACTTAGTAGGGGAATGGGATGGATTAATTGAGCGCCAATGTATGTATACATCAATAAAACAACATGCTTATGTATGTGTTTGTGTGTGTGTTTATGTATGTATGTGCACTTTATGTGTTGTAATATAGTTCAATTAAATATAGGTATAGGAAAATATACACAGAAGATGAGTTGTAAATATAATTCATCCTGTTTTGTATAACTTGTAGTCTGCAGAACCCCAGAGGACAAAGAGAGACCTAACAGAGTTACTAATATCCCCTTGTAAAATTACATAATTCATTTGATCTATATATTAAAAAGAAAATGTCTTAAAGTTGGTGTAATTTATAGAATGTTTACAAAAAGCATTTTCGATAATTTCTCTGATATCTGGCACATACTCTTATAAGCTCTAGAGTAACCTTCTTTGTGTTTTACTTATATATTATGCTTTATGGGTCAAAATGGCAAATTATACAACTCTACTGTTGTTGCAAGTGTAATGGTATTCAACCACAATTCTTTTGTCATAATTTCTAAAAATAGCATGCCAGCTATCAAATATATAACTGAATTGCTTACAGAACTCACAGATTAAAGAGTCAATCCTTAAAGTCAGCAAAAATGTAAAAGTCTGAATATAATTGTCTAGTTTCAGATCAGTTCACTTCTGTGTATTAGGCAGATTCAACAAAGCCTATATGGTCCGTTAAGACTGTGTGTGCATCATGGCGCAAGAAGCACATGGTTGAGCACTGTTTTGTATTCAGTAATCAGCTCTACATGGTGTGTAGAGCTGCCCAACCATGGTAAACACTGTGGTATGCTAATTACAGCACAAGCATCTGAATTGTATGCCAATCAACCAATCCAGGATGGAAGAGTTATTCAGCAAGCTATAAAGCAACTGTGTAGACTCAGTGGTGGTTTTCCCTGTGAATTCCAAAACTTATTGGAATACAGCCATGGAAAGTATACACAGAAAGAATGTTAGGGGTTGCTGCTACTTTAATTCATGTGTATGTGCATCAGGATGAAGTTTATTTTGCTACTGCTGCTAACAGACCATCCCCAAGAAGAAGAAGAGTTTTCATATCCCATTTAACTTATCACAATCTGCATTAGGTGGAAATTGTAGAGCACTAAAGGGTGGATAGGGGCATTCTACAGGAACTCTGCAACCTCTGTCATCCTCAACTCAGACCCAGGCCAAACTGAGAGGAAACAATACTAGTGGAGACAAAGGTGTGTGTAGCACTTAGAATTTTATCTACAGGAACCTTTCAGAAACCACCAGGGGACATGCTGGGGGTGTCAAAGGAATCAGCATCCAGGATTCTCCATCAATTCAGTTGGGAGGGTGGCTTAATGGTTAAGGTGTTTGCCTTACAAACACAAGGTGCAAGGTTTGAGACTCAGAAGGGATAATTGGCTTAGCCTAGTACTAACCTATCTATCTATCTATCTATCTATCTATCTATCTATCTATCTATCTATCTATCTATCTAATTCCTGAATGCTATGCTCTAACATGCCACTGAACAGATATAATTTCCATGTACTCCTGAGGACAGGGCCACAAATATGCAGGAGTTCTACCCTGTAGTATACTACCCTGAAGTACAGGGTGCCATAGATTGAGCACATATAGAAATTAAGGCATCACACAGGGGACAGGGATGACTCTACATAAATAGCAAGGACTTCCACTCTATTAACTGCCAAGTCATGTGTAATGCCAAGGGAATCATCTTGAATTTGTGAGCTGGAAACCCAAGCAGTTACCACGACTCATATATCTGGCATACCATCCTACTGTATCAGATGTTCACTAGGGGTGATATCTCACAGGGTCATTTACTGGGGGATACAGGTTATGCACTGGAACTGTGGCTAATGACACCCATTAGAAATGTGCACACACCCTCTGAAGGATGCCATAATGAGGCACAAAATCAAACCAGAAATATTACAGTGTGTGTTGGACTTCTGAAGTCACAGTTCTGGTGCTTAAATACATCTGGGGAGCCCTTCAGTGCAATCCACGTACATGTACTGAAATATTCACTGTCTGTGCCATGATACACAACATCATCCTGAGAAAGCAGCTTCAGCAGGATCAACAAGGGGAAGGGGCACACATCCCACCACCATTGGCAAGGTCAACACAGCCACATGCTGATGAGGAGTTAGAGGAAGAACCAGCAGCTGCTGTGGGTGTAGCTAGATGTAGGCATGCTCAGTATGCCCTGTGTACTGCTAGCATCAGACAGAGTCAGCCCTGAACTAAAGCTTTTGCACTGCTGGATTTACATGATAAGTGCTGAACCTGGAGTGTATTGTGTAATAATATGAATGAGTGGCATATCCTTGGATGTTGTTATTTGGTAATGTAAGCAAGTAAAGATTGGGTGATTTGCACAGAATTGACTTCAACATGTGACAGCAGAGACTTATGTGACCATGTGTGTCCTCTATCAAGCAGTAGCCTCAGGCATCAAAGATTCATACCTCTGAGTCATGGTAACTGCTTGGGTTGCCATACCTCTCGAGATTAATAATTGTCACCAAATGTCCTCCATTTGGCATCATACTTTTGTACTGAATAATCATTAAAGAGAGAAGTTAAAAAGTAATGAGACACATTTCTGTTTCAGATTTCATACCCTCAGAAGATTATTAAAAATACTGATGTAAAACAAGTTTGATTCTATCAACTGTCTTAACTTTCTAAGACTAAAATATGTCAAAAGTACAATTAACCAAACAACATCACAAATGCAGATATACTAAGCACTAAGTCAGCTATGCACCCTGAGCATCAGACACAAATGCTATGTATCGCCTAGGCTGACACAAAAGGTTGGTGAGTGTGTGTGTGAGTAAGAAAAAGAAGCAGGCAGACATTCGGATAAAAAACAAATGGTCAGTAAGAAAAAAATGAGCTTTAAGCTTCATGGCTGAACCATGTAACTGTTATGTATGTGTTTGTATGGGTCCTCCAGGTGAAATTGGTGTATGAGTGACTACGGGTACACAGCCAAGCTCTGTGCTAGATCTACATCTTGGTATGTCAGACAAGTGTGACCCGTGCATGGTGCAGGTGGCAGTTCATCATTGTCATGCCTGACTGTGAGAATTGGCTCTGCCAGGAGTTGCACTGGACACATCCACGCCCACAGTCAGATGCACTGCTGCTACCTGAATGTGACTGATGTCTGCAAGATGAGATCCCCTCACTAGGACACCCAGGACCACGACCCCATGGCCTGTGACATCTGGGTGTGGACACCTCAACCACTGATGGGGCAGTGGAAGTAATACCACCATGGGAGCATGATCAAGCATGGCCACATCAGCTAACAGCAGATGACATGGCTGACCTATGCCCATGAGGATGCTGTCTCCCTCCCAGCAGATGTTCCATCACAGACACTGCCCATTCTGAAGTGTCATTCATTCAATCCATTGAATAAGCAACATGATGGAGGCAGTAGCTCATGTAAGCCTGTGCCACATCTACAACTCTAAGCATTTCTCTGGATGACTTATAGGAATGTGCCTGCATTTGCATGACAGCCCTAAACCTACATCAAATGGCACGGGAAGACACACCTGTATCAGGTGCAGGATCAACAGCAGGCCTCCTCAAAACACCTCTAATAAATCTCCTGCATTGCACCTCACCCACACTTTGGCTATGGTCGGAGTCAACAGGCACCAAAGCAGAAGTAACCACACTACCCTGATCAAGTGTCCACCTGTCTAATATCTGAGGGCTCACTGAAATGGGTTGGGGTAGGTCTGCTGGCTGTGTCTGATATAATTACAGGGGATTACTGAATGTAAAACTCAGTGTCAGATTCAACCTCTGCACCCCCTGACTTTGCCTCTGTTTGACCATCATCATCATCAGAGTCTGCCAATACTCTGACATCAGGTGGTAAGGGTCCTACTCTTCCACTGCCAAGATCACCTGTGATAATAAACAACAAACACTGGCAAGAAATTAATAGCTACACTATTATAGTCAAATGTATGCCAACAAACTAACAGTGGTGACATTACTACAGACAGTACAGCAACATGTCTGACACACATATCACACATAAGGATAAAATAAATATTTCTTTGAACTGCTCATCATTACTGACAAAATTTAGCTTACCATGTGCAGATGATGCTATGCTTCCCATGGATGATCATCCTGGAAGAAGTTAAGCAAGAGGTAAAGACACCATCATCACAATTAACACTAACAGAGGGGGTTAAAACTTTATGCCCTTTATATGTCCTTTAACGATACTTTTAACAAGAACTTGGATGACAAGTCCACCCTAAGCCCATGTGTATTCAATCAGAATGTCTTGTTAACTGTATCAGTCTACAAGTATACCCCCAAATGAATTTAATATTAAACAGAACTTAAGTATTGCTGTCAATATTTCACTATAAAGAAGTATTTAATAATTTATATAGATAAGCCTTGGAAGCCCCTCCTGGGACATACTTTTTCTCCCTGAAACAGTAACACCATCATAAATGACATGCTGTTGTGCACTTTCCGTTGAGCTGTCTGTATCCCTGACAGTGGACAGGAGCTCTTAATTTGCTGTTAATGGTGGATCTGTAGCAGATCCCCCCCCCATACCCATCTGATCACAGGCCACTGCAGCTGCTCTCCTCCATGTAGATGAAATCATGTTAGTGGCCCTATGGCACACCTGATCATGTATCTTGCTGTAGCTGCCTAGTGTGTTCACGTCAGCAACTATCTGTTGCCAAATTTTCATTCTGCCTGACATATCTTCACATCCCATGTCAAGCATAAAGGCACCACATCACCTAAAAGCTTCTACAATGGCCACATTCTCAGGGTCACTGAAGGGGGGTGGGTTCAGAGATTGGGACGCCTAGGTGCCATAATCCTAGGTGACCTAAAACACAACAGAAGGATAATACACATAAGTACCACATAACTAAAAGTCCTGTTTCAATATAACACATAAAAAGGTAGCATTTCACTATTACCCGCTGGAGAAACATAAAACAGTCAAGATATTCAAATATAAAAAAGAATTATGTGGTTGTAACATATTACAATCACAAACAAAGCAAGGATGTATACAAAACAAGGAGAGTAACAATAGCAAAAATCTTTGTTTGAGCCAAAATAGAAATGCAGATTTGCTCCTCCACCCCCAAAAGAATAGGCAAATGACACATTTTGCTAACAAACCATCACAAAATGCTAAAATTTCCATCAAATAAACTGTCCTTGAAACATATGTACAGATTTAACACAGAACATTCCATTTTAAGCTATTGTCAGTCTCATGTCTACCTATGGCCAGCCCTCCCCTAGAGGTGTGTATGGTCCATCTTAGAAGGCTAACTCCCCTGTGTCAGTAACTTTATAGGATATTTGCATTTCATGGAACTAACAATGGGAGAGTGTACAGAGAAAAAGCAGTTGTAACATCAGTACTTGTGATGACAATTAAGGCTGGAAATAAAGAGTGAACTGCTCTGACAAATATGCCCATACAGATAAAAGTAGCATTTGCTAATACATACATACATATATATATATATATATATATATATATATATATATATATATATATATATATATATATATATATATATATATACATTTAACAGATTTTTCTCAATGACATTTCAGCATATACAGTATATAGCTGAAAAATCCAAGTATAATTTATCAAGGGCAATAGTCTTCTGTGAAGGTATATCCCAAAATAATATCCTCTCCTGTTTTATCCACATAAACAATTATCCTCACCTTCAGGTTCCCTTTTGATGGTGTAGATTAAGGGCTGTAAACACAGTGAAGATGCAAATGATGTGTGAACTCATTAGAATTGCTTAATCCCATTTACTTGGCTCCATGTTGCAGATGTAAAAGGTTTACTATCATAACCTGGAAATACATTCAGTTGAGTCATCACGTCAAACTTAAATATTAAAAATGAAAAAAATTTTCAGCCCCACTCTTGAACCATGGTAATGTTGAGAGTTCGATATTTACCATTTTGAAAATGTGCCCGTTGACCTGCATGTGCCATCCAGACATCAACAGTCAAGCTTTGGTATGGTAAGTTTCAATGTTTAGCCTTTTTGTAAGTCAACAGTCAATGTTCTGTTACTCAACTGAGTGCATTTCCAGGTTATGATAGTAAACCGATATAAACATACTGAAGGCACTCCTTCAGTGTTTATTGATAATGGATTGCAGCTGTAAATGACCACTGGTAGAGAGAGAAGGAAAACAACAGCAATTCAGACTGCCCTACCTCCAATGGGCGTGTCAATTATGTTAGACTTAGAAAGTGTAGAAGTAATTTATCAAGGTTTTAAATGTAAGTAAGCAGCACGCATTTCAAAGTTTCTGTTTAGTAACACCCAACCTCCCCTTCATTTGTTGAGAACTGTATATTATTTCAATTTAATATCCTCACACATTTTAAGGGCAATGATACAGAATGTCTTACAGACTGCTTCTCTCAGATTACTGCTCAGATAAGACAAGAATGGCTAACACACACACAGAGATAAAACAGAGCTGTATTTTTGCAAGCAGTAGCCATAAATGGTTCTGTAAACACTCAGTGCACTACATCTGAAATTAATGCATGTACAAACAACTGTCATATGTTTTGTTAGTGGATGATGTTGCATTTGGTTGTATGCACAATGATTTCAGTTCTTCAGTTCTTGCTGCAAAGCTATTTGTGTGGCAAAGAGGGATAAACACCCTTTCTGTGTTTTGAAAGTTCATTGAAGTGAGGATTCAAATCCAGACCTGTGTAAAAATATTTCATGTGTACCACCAGAAATTTTGTAGGGTTTATTTCATAGATTTCTTTACTTCATTTCAACTAATTTTTCCTTTTTATTTTTAAAAATGCTAGTGTTTGTGCAGTACATGGCTTAATGCAAACAAGGGAAATGGAGAAACATAATGAATGTCAGGTTTAGCTTATCTTGTTTGTGTGATGCTTAGCAGTGTGAAAACCTGGACAAGTGACCCACACAGGAAGCGGACAGAACACCTATAGGCATAGTGTTGACAGTGTAAAGGTCAAAAGAGATAGTGTTGCAGTTATTGCTTTCCATTGCTCAGTGCCACTAAGTGACATTGTGCAGTTGTTAGCAAGCTTACAAAATACCTGCAACCATTGAACACCTGCAGATAGGATGAAGACAGTGAACAATTTAAAATGGATACATTCTATTAATTCTTTTGGGCACAAACATGCTAAGTAGCATTGCATCGTGATTAACACACAGAACTTAGGAATGAATAGGGAATTATGCAACCATCATTTAAATATTCCTGTGACAGCAGGTTTAAGTGTAGTGCTGTAATACAGATGGTCCTGGGTTCTAATACAGGAAGTGAAAAATATGTTTACTGTTGTGACAGTCCAGCTTATAGTAATGAATGGAAAACTATACAAGTGTTATTTCAACATTTTGTAACAACAGTTGTAAGTGTACGGCTGCCATACACATGCTCCTGTATTCTAATAAAGGACATTCCAGACATTTTTAATGTTGTTCTATTTCACATTTTATTCAATCTCACTTATAACGCTTTAGATAGTGGAGCTAATATGAGTTATATGTATGAGGGATAAGACACCCTTATTGTGTTTTAAGAAGTATGACTGAGGGTATGCTATCTACAGTATTTTTGTAAGTATAATTATACTATCATGACTTGGGTGACCTTTACACTTAAATAAGACACATACACAAATGAATCTATATTGTCAGGTCATGAATGTACATGGTTAACACCTCAAACTGTCATCTGTACTTATGAATGATTCATTACTGTGTCTGATTAGCACTTCTTCTATGGCAAAGATGGAAAATCACCATTGTAGAAGAAAATGTTTTGTCCCTTATGAATAGGTTTGAATCCCACACTGTAAAAGTCTATTTTATCAGTTTATAAAGCCAGACCAAAAAAATTTATGCCCCCAGTGCATGTTTGCAAATGTAAATCACATAACAGTTACAGCAGCAGACACCCCTCATACTAATGTCAAGCATCAGATTAACCTTCCAGTTGTATAAATTGCTTTCCTCCCTGCTTGGCACTGCTGCTCTCAGCTTAACATTATGCAAGTGTGGTTGCCATCATTTCTCATGTTTGTGCACTACCAGTAAATGTGATAACAGGAAATGGTGGGAACCACCATTTGCCATTGCTCTACTTTTGGGATTACACATGTCTGGCATTAGTGGGGAAAGTGCCCAATTTAGGGCACAGAAGTAGGGTCCTCTGGAGTCCAAAATATTTATTGGACTCTTGGTACAGCATCACAGTCAAAGGTTTCTGCAGGGGGAATATGCTGGCTCCCAGTACAAGTTGGAGGATTGCAATAGCCTGGCAAAAGCTGTATGGAGTGCGACTGGCATCCCATGCACTGGAGAACAGTGTAGGCAGCATTTCAATGACCTAAAAAGGTGCAAGAGGGATATCCTCAACCAGTGGTTGGATGAGTTTCAAACCAGTGACATCCCACAGTTGTGTAAGTATGCTAATAAAGAGAATTTATAATACATAGAAAGCTAAATATAGGCAAGAATGGTATGCATGATACTCTAATGTTCTTTTCTTTTCACACCTAATCCTGAAATTAAGTTGAACTGGCAGGCTCATGCTGATCATTTGGACAGACTGAGGGAAACAAGTGGTATGTATGCAGCACAAGAGAAGTATTATTGTAGCTTTAAAAGTTAAGGATAGATTTTTTTTGTTGTTTTCTGTAAATAGTAGCAAAGTGAGCATGCATAACCTAACTGTAAAAGCAAGTATGCATGCATATGTCTTTAGCACAAACCAACTTTAGGAGTCAAGTGTAAGACTGTAGTCAGAGGTTGTGGGTTCAAATACCACCAGCATTAACCATACAATACTGCATTTATTAAACAATACTACATATAGTAAGCTCTATGCAAGTGACATAAGGGTTCTGCTGTTAAGTGTAATATGTATAATTGGATCAAGCACATGTGCACTATATGCACATTGCAAGGAGCACTTTGAGCAATTCATAATTATAGTTTGTAGTTGTTAAGACATATACGTAAATATAATACTTCAGATAAATATGACGTTACTGATTGTATCTCTTCTTTTTCTCTCTCTCTCTCTCACCAACCCTTATCTCTTTTTTATTTTCTATTTGTCACCACAGCAACTCCATGTCATCCATCTGTACCAAATCACTAAATGGTTTACAGCACAGCAAGGTAGACCAACACAGTAGGCCAGACTGCTCCAGCTCCATCGGTTCCAGCACCGATGCTCAGAACATCTGGGACCCAACCTGACAGTTCTGCCTCTGCTGCCCCTGCACTACTTGTGCCCTCAGTTAGCACTACTCTGGCAGCTGGTGCTGTAGTACTCTCTGGAAGAACTGGCAGAGATGGTGATCTCATCACCTGCCAGGAGATGCCAGGTTGGTGCTTAGGGTCTTGCACCACACCCCTAATGTATGCTTACATCTGAGGGAGAGGCTGCTTTCCTTCATGGTTCATAGAAGAAGATATCAAGCACTCCAGCAGCCAGTCGAGTAAGGGAAATTGATGGCAGTCCTGCAGGTGAGGACTAGATTCTCACTGTCCCCATGTTTGATGGGCATGAGCTTGCTTTATCCTCTCCCTCACCCCAATCATGGTGCCCACAATGTTTTGTGTCCCTCATCATCCCTGTGTCTTGTTTTGCTTGTCCTGTTTGCATTTGCCTCCTCATCTACTCATCTTACTTGACCCATAAATATCGGCTTCAAACAAACACCTCCAATACTCCAAAATAACTTTAAATACAAGAAACCGGAACACAAACAGTAGACTGTTTGATAAGATTCTTTAATTCTGGTACCTCGGCCTTCGCCTTCTCCTGGAATACATTCTAAAACATCAAACAACACCCCTTTTATAACACATCCAATTGAGTAATTAATGCACCCTAATTAAACAATTTATTAGTTTGTCAGTTGACTCAACCATATTGCTTCACTCTAAAATTGCTGACTTAATTCATATGAATAATTTCTGACTTCATTAAACATAATGTCAATTATATTGCAAGAAAATATCTAAATATAAACATTTGAAATTTATCTAATTCTACTAATATAATGTTAACTGTTTTTAATAAATAACAACATTACTAAATATTATAACACCTGCTATAAATTCATATTACATACAAACATTTTAAATCTGTGTACCAAAAAATTAGTCTAAAAAAGTTTTTTGAGAAAGTTTTTTGAAAAAGTTTTTGGAAATGTTCATTCTAGATTTCCATATTCATGCCATTTGGAAACAATGTTTTATAATTAAGAATAAACCTGGATTCCATTTCTAATAATTTATCACGAAAACCTACCTCATTACCAAAAACATTGGGCTTACCCAACACACAAAATATAAATCCCTCAGGAACCCCCTTATGTTGTTCACAAAAATGTTTGGCAACAGGACTTTCCATTCTTTTGTGTCTTATGTCTCCCGGATGTTCAAGAATTCTAAGCTTGACCCTTCTAGTTGTTTGGCCTATATACCACCTTTGTTTCACACAACCACATCCTATGATGTATACCACCCCCGTGGAATTGCAATCATAGTATTCTAGGGCCCTGTACACTACATTGTTAATTTTTGTACTATCCAAGCTTCTGACCCTACAACATACCTTGCAACTTCCACATCTAAAAGTTCCTTTTCTGATGTTCTCCCTATATGTATTGGTATTTCTAACATTTAATATTTCCTTCAAATTGGAATATCTACTATAAGAAAAGGTAACTTTAGATGGAAAAAGTTTTCCTACTTTATCATCTCCAGTGATAACAGGCCAAAACCTCATTACTAACTCCCTTAATGTGCTAGAAAATTGCGAATACTTGGTGACAAAAAACACGCTATCCCTAGGCCTCTCCTCCCCTAGATTAGTCAGCTGAGAATCTGATTTTTCATTCACTTCTCTCCAAAAATTTCTAGATATTCCACATGTCCCCCCTAAACCTAATTCTTGTTCCACCTTACCTCTGGCTATTCTGATATTCTCATCAGAATAACCCCTTCCCTTCAGTTTTCTTTCAACTTTATTAAATTCACTATGAATCCTTTTCTTATCAGAAGTATTGACACCAATACGTTTAAATTCTCCAAATGGTAAAGATTTGAGGAGACAATCGCTATGCATGCTCGAGGCATGCAAAAAGTTCTCAGCCGCTGTAATCTTCTGAAATGGTTTGTATTGTATTTTGTTATCTGAACTCAGATATATCTCAACATCCAGATACTGAATACTTCTGCCCCCAATCGTATAAATGAAGTCTAACCCCCATGGATTTTCTTTGATCCCTGAAACAAATTTTTCAAAATCTTTTGAACTACCCCTACACAAAAACAACAAATCATCAATAAATCTCACATATTTTATTACGTTGTTCTTGTAAAATTCCCGGGGATAGATGAAACAATTTTCAAAATGGGCCATAAACAAAATTGCATATGAGGGCGCGAATGCTGCCCCCATAGCTGTGCCCTCCTTCTGTAAGAAATGTCTCCCTTCAAATTCAAAACAATTATGAGTTAGGCAGAAATCCAACAAACTGAGAATGAAATGAGTCCTGGGTCCTTCCCCCAACATTTTTTCCACTGCTTCTAAACCTCGATGCCTATTGATACTAGTATATAGTGATTTTACGTCTACACTAGTCCAATAAAAGTCCTGCTCCCATTTGATGTCCCTTATTTTCATACACACATTTGTATTTTTTACATACGATTGTACCCTCTCCAAATGACATTTTAACATGGAATCCAAAAACATTCCAACATTTTGCAAATAGGCTCCTTTACCAGAAACAATGGGACGACCTGGTGGGTTCCTAATGTCCTTATGTATCTTAGGGATTATGAAAAATCTAGCATTTTTTGGATTTTTGACATACAATTTTTTAACATCAGCGGATGAAAGGAAACCCAACCTTTCTCCCCTCTCCAATAATTCTAATAACTGTGAATTATACTCCTTAAACATATTGGAAGACAATTCAACATATGTGTTTACATCCAACAACAAATCCAAAGCAATTGAATTGTATTTGTCCCTGGATAAAATAACCCAGTTCCCACCTTTATCGGCCTGAGTAAACACATACTGATTATTACACTTCTTTAAATCAGATAAGGCCTTCCACTCATCCCTACTTAAGTTATATTTTTTCTTCCCTCTACAAAATTTTTTATGTTCTTCCTCCAATGTTTTAACAATGTTTTTTCAAATACATTAATAGCCGTACTTCTCTTAGGTGGAATAAAATCACTTTTGTATGGTACTTTAGGAACAGTCAGCCTCCCATATCCAGTATTAAATGCAAACTCCTTTCCATTTACACAAACATCCTCTTGTAAACAAATGTCAACTAGATCATTCTCATGCAATGTCATATTCATTAAGGAATTATCCAAATTTTCAAAATTATCATCGTCCTCAAACAAATTGACAACATTAGTAATGCTTTCATTATCAGAAAAAAATTCTCTTAAATACAATTTTCTACAAAATTCCCTAACTTCCAAAGAAATGTCTGCCAAAGAAGGAAAACGTACTGGAACAAACTTTGTGCCTTTAAACAATACCTGCTTTGCACATTCAGTAATGTTAAAGTCAGATATATTCAAAATATTATAACTCTCACCTTCACACATTTCTGAACAAAAATTGTCAATGAGTCCACGATTGGGCTGCACCTCGCCCGTATTTAAACCACCAACGTTTAAAAAGCCGTTTCCCAATCTGACTACTTCCTCCAAGTTGTCATCTTCTTCTCCCCTTGTTTTGAAAATGGCGCCCTCTTCCCTTTTGCTGTACCGGGCTCTGTCCCGAACTACCGACCACTCCATTTACTTCGACTGCTGTTTCTTGTTCCACATTTAAGTTTTCAAATGAAACGCTCTTTCTGCTGCTGGATTCATCAATTGAAGATGCTGAAGTATCCCCGATGCCAGATCTCGATCCACCTCTGACGTCACGGGAAGCGCCACACTTTTTCTTAAAGCTGTATTGCCAAGAAAACAGCTTGCCTGTGTCATGGTCTCTAACATCACGGAGAAATTTCCTTTTTTTGCGTGAAATCACCTCCGCTTCTATTTTAGAGACCCTTCCTTTGATATCAACAAGGTTCTTATTGAAAATGGTTACAGTGCTCTCCTCAATAAGTGTTTCCTGCAAACGTAAAATTGAGGCACGAACTTTGTCCAAAGTTCTCTCATTCCTTTTTACCAACACACTCAACCAACCGAGCGTGCATTTGAGAGAAATAGCTTTCCATTCCGAGGACAAATCTGCCTCATCCTCGGTAAATTCGAAGGCAGGCAACCGCTCAACTCTCAGACCCCTTGGAGTTATGTTAGAGCTGATATACTTCTCTAACAATTTTAAATCATAAAAAGTTGTTACTTCTTTCACCATAGCCCTCTCAAGTTCGACATATTTTACCCATAAATATCAACGTCCCTTATCCAGCATTCTTATTTTACTGAAGTAAAAAAAAAAATGGGCACCTGTCCCTCAAAAAAATATCGTTCCATACATAGCTCTCCATTTCACACACTTGTCTTCTTGAAATACTTGATTTAGTTCAGTTGGCTATACAACATGACTGCTTTGTTGTCACCCCTCTTTGTGGGGGTGAAAGTCCAACTTCAGATAATTTTCTGTACATATTTTCATTTTACACTAATGAACAAATGAATAGCTATGGTTCTTTTCTGCTTCCATACTTCACATTCATATATTACTTTCCTTTGTTCCTCTCCCCTGCTTGTCCCCATTTCACCACTTTCCTATCTATCCCATTTTAACACCTATAATTTTTTCAAAAAATAGAATCACACAAAAAATACATAAGTACAAAAAAAATGGAGCCCTTCACATGTTGTCCTCTATGATTGCGTGGAGTGGCATTGTTCACTAATGCCAAACAATGGTGAGTGTCTCTTCTGTGGTGCTGTTACCTCCATGCAATGTCACTTAAACATGTTGTGCTATGTCAAAATACATTAACACATGGTAAAGTTAGAATAAATTTAATTTTACTGCATTATTAATACTTATTTAAAAGTATTACATACACCTAGATTCAAACCCTCTACCAACCGGGCTGAAAAAGGAATGTGTCAATGCACCAGCTAAGCAGTAGGTGTGTTTCATACACTCAATACTGCCAATTTAAGCAATGAGCCTCACATTTGCACACAGCTTAATTATGCACAAACAGGGAAAGCAGTAGAAACATGTATTGCACATGCACAAACACTTTGCCAATGATTGCACAAATGCACTGCTCACTGTTGTGCCATGCAAAGTAAATAATAGCATGCATTACTTTTATTTACTGTCCAGTTAGTTTTTATGCTGTGAAAATGCATGTGGAAACATCAAAAATGAAGATTCTTTATAAGAATATGTCACATATTTACAATGCAGTCACGTGTTACCTCCCCCATGCACTGCAACCCTGATCTCTCAGTACTTGTTCACAAATATATAATCTACACTACATAATGTAGAAATATTGTGTGATATGCCATGCACATCTTTAGAATGACAATGCATATTCAGATTTTCAAACACTTGTACTAATGTGGACACCTGCTTGTATATAGTTTGTAAAACTGTCTCTTAAAATATATCTGCACATTGGAACACAACCACCACAAAATACACACTGCACACTCATCAATCTGGTAACATGCAGAAATTGAAATATTTTTACAGCTGAACATTCCTACATATCCATTTCATGCAGGCCTCCCAACATCTTTTCTCCAACATCCACTGCTGATGTCATCCACCATGAATTGCCTGAAACATTGTGAAAGTCAGATTTGTGCCTTGGTGCTTGCATAAAGTACTGTGTTTTCCAATCTGTGTACTTAATAAGGTAGGGTTTCTGTTCTCACTGCAGTCAACTGGCAGGTGTGTGTGTGTGTGTGTGTGTGTGTGTGTGTGTGTGTGTGTGTGTGTGTGTGTGTGTGTGTGTGTGTGTGTGTGTGTGTGTGTGTGTGTGTGTGTGTGTGTGTGTGTGTGTGTGTGTGTGTGTGTGTGTGTGTGTGTGTGTGTGTGTGTGTGTGTGTGTGTGTGTGTGTGTGTGTGTGTGTGTGTGTGCATCTACTCAGAAGAATATAAATGTGTATCCTGCAATTACCACTCAAATCCCCATGGACTGCCAATGTTTTGGCACTTGCGTATGCCTACACATCCATTTCATTCTGGCCTCCCAACATCTTCACTCTAACATCGACTGCTGATGTCATCCACTATAAGCTGTCCTGTAGCCTGGCAAAAATCAGACTTGTACTGTGGCACCTGCATAAATATTGAATTCTCCATTTTGTGTACTTAGGTGGGGGTTCTGTTCTCACTGCAGTCAACTGGTGTGTGTTTGTGTGTGTGTGTGTGTGTGTGTGTGTGTGTGTGTGTGTGTGTGTGTGTGTGTGTGTGTGTGTGTCTGTTTCTCCACTTGCTTGACATTAGACAGAGCATTTTACACCAGCATGTGGTACGCTGCTATTAGCATTTTCTCCTCACCAGACAATGATGATGTCATCAGCTATAAACTATTGTCTAACACCCTCCAAGACAGACATGAGCTGTAGCACTTGTCTTAACTACAGAGTTCTCTAGTCAGTGTACTTAGATAGGTAGGGGTCTGTACTCACCTCAGTCAACTGGGGTGTGTGTGTGTGTGTGTGTGTGTGTGTGTGTGTGTGTGTGTGTGTGTGTGTGTGTGTGTGTGTGTGTGTGTGTGTTTAAGCACTGGCTTGACATTAGAGAGATCATTTTATATCAGCATGTAGGACACTGCTATTAACATTTTCTCCTCACCAGATACTGCTGATGCCATCAGCTATAGCTGATTTGAACATGTGCAGTATTCCTATCAGGGTAGGGTCAGAGACTGTATTGTGGCCCAGGCACAAGTAACCTTATCCTGTATGATACAGATTACAGTGATGGGCTTTCATTCTATCCACATATGCCATGGCATGGTTTGTAAGGCTTCTATTTTCTTGGTGAGAAATCATGTGTGCAACAGATATGTGTGAGTTGGTAATGCTAAATCCACGTCCTTTACATTTGTTAGATGTCCTGACAGAGGTTTTTATGGGCATGCATGATGAGAACACTATCATCCTGTGGAACGTAATCAGGCCAAGGCATTTGACACAAATCTGCACTGAGGTATTCACTCAACATTGTCAGATGTGTCTTTAAAAACCAATATCGCCAAGTTGGTAGACCACTGGATCACATACATGGCATCTAAATATGTTGAAATTTGTGAAGTGACCGTTATCTCTGGTGCAGTGATCGGGTCTGTACATCAGGGCTGTCTGCTAGACCCTTCCCTGTCCACTTTTTAAGACACAGACGTCAACATTGACATACACATCCTGTGTCCAAACAGCTGTCTGGAAGACAACAGATTGTGAGCAATCATTTACTAAACTGTGATAGTACAGTATCAACGTACACCAAAGATTGCTGTGACAGCCATAACAACACATGAGATGAAGCAAAAAATGAGGAGATTTATTACATTATAAAAACAAATACACAAACCAAGGATAATGTAGACATCACACCCTATAAGCATACCAGTTTGTATGTGACATGTGCCCTGGGGTAGATGGCATGTGATACATCTATCAACATGTGGTCACAGTGGTGAGTACTCCCTTGTATGTAACACAACTACTGAGTATGTGCAGGATAACCACATCAAAGGCCATAATACCGCCATAGTTTATAGCCTTCATCACACCAATAACTGAGTATAATGCACTCTTTTTCATTTACCTCATGATAGATCTTCCAGAGATGTGTAACTGAACTGTAGCACCTTTGCCACAGTGAGCTGCCACACATCCTATTGGCCATATCTAGGTATTATTTTTGTTGTATAAATATTACTGTCTGATAGTGCAGAACACCCATCAAGGTGTTACACCAGATGCATGTGTGATACATGTTCTGGTGATGCACACAGTACATATATAGCTGTTTGACAACATTGATGTAATGGGTTACATTCATGACAGTGTGGATTGTTGATTTTTTCAGGTGATCATAAATTAATACAATGTACATTATGTGGAAATATATGTTTATATTTAAATTTATATGGTTATTTTTTATTTACTATTTTTCTATGACAGTACTATTATTATTTTTAGGTATGTTCTATTGTTTTTTGATTAAGAACATTTTTCTGTGCCAACATATATACATATACATATATATATATATATATATATATATATATATATATATATATACAATTTTTTATATATTTTTAATATTTTTTTTACATTTTTTTACATGTTCTATATTAGGATTTATAAGGACACGGCTTTGCATTTTTAAATGTGGTTTTATATGCAGGGTGTGTCCTGTTTTAATGTTTGTCTGATTTCTGTTGGCTGCTAGCTTACAAAGTGAAGCATATTTTTGTATTTAAAGGTGTGTCTCTTGTTAAATGGTGTCTGATGAAGTTTGGTTAATATACCAGAGGAATACCAGAGGAGGACCAAAGGTCTATACACACTGAGCAGAGTGGAGGAGAGGTGTTGACTACAACTCCGAGCTGAGATATATAAGTATCCTGTTTTTTTTTGGATTATTTATACTGATTATTGTTTCTGGCAATTTATATATAGCACTTTTTATTGCCTGCTGCATCGTTTTTCAGTGTATTGTACTGCTATTAACTAATCTGCACGGGTAACTGATTTGTTTGCAGTTAAAATAATTCTGCAGAGTCTCATTGCTCCTTTATCTGTTTAAAAACTCTCATTTTGTGGCTTTCTGTAGTGCTTACTTTCTGTAGATTAATAGCTTTAGTATTGTCCTAGTTCAGATTTGCTGGCTCTGGGCTTGTTTGATTCTACAGTGATTGTTCAAAGCACATGAACAGGCCATCTTGAATTTGCAGAAGCCTTTCTTTACCTTGGCTAGATTGTGTTAATTTGCTGCTGGCTAGTGGGGGCTGGTTCTTTAGTGTTTTTGTAAAAAAAAAAAAAAGTTGTCTAAGGTTGTATCTTCAGATATTTCAGCCCTAATATTTGAGAGGATTTCTGTCTATACACTCTGAGCAGAGTGGAGGAGAGGTGTTGACTACAACTCCAAGCTGAGATATAAGTATCCTGTTTTTTTGGATTATTTATACTTATTATTGTTTCTAGCAATTTATATATAGCACTTTTTATTGCCTGCTGCATAGTTTTTTATTGTATTTTACTGCTATTAACTAATCTGCATGGGTAACTGATCTGTTTGCAGTTAAAAACATTCTACAGAGTCTCATTGCTCCTTTATCTGTTTAAAAACTCTCATTTTGTGGCTTTCTGTAGTGCTTACTGTCTGTAGGCTAATAGCTTTAGTATTGTCCCCACCCTCCCTCCCTGTTGGTGTTTTGCTGTTATACTTGGTGGCTTTGCAGTTGCTTGCCCCTACTGTAAATCTGATCTGGGACACTCCTCCCAGTCTAGTGTCATTAGCTCATTCTACCTAAAAGAGAGAAAACATTTGATAAGACCTTCTGTTTCTCCTTTTTCCCATTCAAAAAAAAATTGCCTGAATCTCCTTGTGTTCTGACTGTGCTTCTCAAACATTTTGGAAGTATATTTTAGAGCAGTTATTATAACTGTAATTGCCTTAATATTGCTACAACTCAAGTGCTCTAGGTTGCACTGCATCTGAATTGTTTGTGTATTTTAGCTGCTTTTCTGTATATATAGACTTCTCTGTATATGTAGACTAGCTACTTATTCTGCTGTATTATTGCCTCTTAAATCATTTTTCAGTTGTGCACTTGCCTTGCTTCATTTAAAAAGTTTTAAATTGCTAATTTTGTAGAGTTTTAATTGCATTTACTGTTTAGGACTACACACTCAAGTGTGCTAGCCTTTTCCGTGTTTATTTACTGTATTATTGCATTGTTTAGCCTGTTTCAACAAAAAATATATATTATATTGTTTGCTTGTTTCCCACCTTTCCTAGCCAGTCCATATCCCAGGCTTTGCTTGTCTCAGGACTTTATTATGAATTACCAGGAATGTTATTTAAAAAGAAACAAAGGTTTGAAGTTCTTGTTAAAAATATTTATATGAGAAATAGAAAGAAATAGAAAGAACATTACTGAAGTCACATTTGTGATGAATAGTGATGAATAGTGTAATTGCCATTCACAATTAACATTGTACTTCTGAAGTCAAAGATCATGTACACACAAGTAAAGGGAAATTTTATTATTTTACTACTTTTTTTATTATTATTGTTTACTATCAAGTATTATTTTAAAAGTAAAATATGCCACAAAGAGGTCTGAAACCAAACAACTTATAGTGTAATTACGTAAAAAGTTGTTTTTAAAGAAATCTTCACCAAGTCATTTTTAAAGAATTAATGTGTAGTTAACAATGAGGAATTATACATATATTTTTTGAATTGTCATTGTTGACTCCGAATTATCAGTATTTATTAAGGAATTATTTGGTAAAGTATTATTTACATCATTTCCTGTCATTTCATTTAAAACGGGAGTAGGGGAGATCTCCCGTTTTTTCTGAAGAAGTTCACATTTAAAATAAAGGTGAAAGAAAGCGCTAATTTTGACTTGGCTGTGTGGGTTCCTTTCAAGTTTGCTGGCCACTGTTGTTTTTCGTTTTTATCAGGACTTTATTTTCTGTGTTCACAGCTATCCAGACCTTGCTGTGGTAGAGGGAAGTCCTACTGCTTATCAGTGGGACTGGTGAGCATTGTACTGCCTATATAACGCTAGAGGAGTGGTTTCCAGCTCTGAAATTGTAATTTTATTATCCTTTTTGGGCTGATTTCTATCCCTTTCAACTTTCTGGCTTAAAAACGTGTGTGTTTGCACATTTTTTGCATTGTGCAGCACTGCGAGGCTACAGTTAAACTAATCCAGGTGCCAGAAAGTCTGCTCTTCAAATTTTCCCTTAGAACTAGCTGTTTTCTCAGTAGTAGTACTAAAATTCGAACCCCTGTGACTAGCACTTGCTCTAGAACCTGCTGGAAAGCACTAGGAAGCTTGAAACTGATACAAGCACTCAGCTCTCCTTATCAATAAGGAGAAATTAATCATAGGCACTAAACAGCCTATAATTGCAAAGTACCTTGCAAAGGTAAGGGAAAACAGCTCTTAAACTTTACAAAAAAGCACCTAAACAGGCATGTCCAAAGGTCAGCTTCTGGTGATTTCTCCTGTCTACCTGGTGAATCTGGGCATACTGGGGCAATGCGGCAACTGCCTCATGTACACAGACAATTCTCTCCTCCTACCACCCAACACTACAACCTGTGAGAGATGCACTTACATAGCCAAACTGGAAGCAAAGCTCTCTCCAGCCAAGATTGTGCTAGACAGTCAAGAGGAGAAGATTGACACCTGCATTACACCTCAAGCAACACATAGCCCTTCAAAACCCACACCATCAACACCCACACATAGCAACACTAAACCCACATATGCGGAGGCCCTTAACATTAACCTGCCCAAGCAACAAGGACCTCCAAAGCTGAAACGCAAGCACCAGTCACAACCAAAGTGACACATAGCTCACAACACCAGTGTGCCACCCAAAAACAGCCCCTAAGGCAAGACAATGTACCCAACACTTTAGTCATAGGTGACTCTATAGTCAGGCACACTGATGTCCCACTCACCAGGCTGAACAAGGAGAAAATTACAGTCAGCTGCCTGTCGGGTGCCAGGATCCGCCACATAATGCATGCACTCCAGTCACTCCACAACAAGTACAAATACGACTCTGTCATTGTCCATGCTGGAGTGAATGACTTGAGACGTACCTCCCTGGACTACATGAAAAGAGACATGGAAGAGCTCTTGGATCATGTGACCCAGGCAGGTATGACCCTTGCCCTGACTAGCATCCTGTCTTCATCCAGAATGATACCACAGTAGAAGGATAAAATGATTGACTTCAACAATTGGCTAAGCTTCTGGTGTCATTCAAAAGGGATCCAGTATTTGTCTGCCTGGGAAGACATGATCGACAAACCACAATGCTTTTCCAGAGATAGTCTGCACCTGTCACCCCTGGGATACAGGTTACTGGCTAAAGCTCTTGCCAACCCTATAGTGCCTTTTTAAAGCAAGGTTCAAAGGATAAAACCACCACCGTAACAGATACAAGCATGCAAAATCTGAAGGTAATGCTACTCAATACTAGAAATCTAAACCTCAAAATGCACTCTCTCGAGGCACTCCTAAAAATGGAGAACATCGATATCTGTGCAGTAACTGAGACATGGTTCAAGGCTTCAGAGAGCACCCCTGCAATACCAGGCTACAATTCTTACCACACTTTTCGGCCACAAAACCAAGACCGAAACACTAAAGGTGGAGGAGTGTCCATATTCACCAAGGATATTTACACCTCCAGGCTAGTTGCCCAACATAATGCATCTGAAATTCTCCAGGTGCGACTAACACTAGGTAAGACTGCAATCCAAATTGTAGCTTGCTACAGATCCCCCACCATGCCCCAAGATTCTCACTACACCTTTCTAAACATATTGGAAAATATTAAGATACAACCAAGCACCCTAATACTGGGTGAGTTCAACTACCCTGCCATTAACTGGGAAAACTACTGGGGTACCAACTCCTTTTACCAATGGTTCTTGGAATTCATAAATTCCAATGCCCTGGATCAACTAATCCATTGTCCCACCAGGGGCTCCAATATTCTAGACTTGGTCATTACCAACATGGGAGATAGATGCTCCACACCAGTGGTCACCCCCTCATTGGTCAGGTCTGACCATAAGCAAATCACCCTTGACATCCACATCCCACTCCCACCCCCCCAGTAAGGAAACCTCCTTAAAAAACTTCTCCAAAGCCAACTTCATGCTACTGAAGTCAGAAGTGACAAACTTCATGACACCCACACAGACGGGATCTGGAAGTTCAATTGCAGAATCCTACACTAAGGCACTGTACGAGCACATCCACTCGTGCATGAATCGTGCCATCCCAAATAGAACAAAGATGTTCTTCTTCAAAAAAAGGAAGCCAATCTGGTGGCCCCCTGCTATAAACAATCTATACAACTGAAGGAAGAAACTGTTGCAGAAAAGAGGAAAATCCCAGGATGCAATAAACTCCTTCACCAGCCTCAGTAAGAAGCTGAAATCCCTCATAAAATCCTCAAAAGCTAGTTACGAAAATAAAATTAATAGATTCCAAAGACAACCACAAGGCATGCTATAGTTATGTCAAGAATCTAAATGGCAATGCTCAGATCTGCTCTGAGCTACAACAGAATGGCATTAAATATACTGATCCCAAGGATATTGCCAATATCCTGGCAGATCGATTTAGTGCCAACTTCACTCCTGTCTCACCCCCTAAAGAGCCCATCTCAATACCAAAAGATTGCCAAATTCCGGTAATCACGGCCACACAGGTAGAAACCACACTCTCCAAAGCTAAGAATACAGCATCCATGGGACCAGATGACATCCCAGGCTGTGTACTGCATGAACTACAAAATGAACTGGCACCTCACCTAAGTGTCATGTTTAATCATAGCCTCACCTCAGGCTTCGTGCCCACTGAGTGGCGTGCAGCTACAGTTATCTCACTCCACAAGGGAGGATCCACCTTGGATCCCAGGAACTACCGTCCCATCAGTCTGACAAGCCTGATCTGCAAGGGCATGGAACGCATTATCATGGAACTTATAAACAAAGACATTGGCAACCGTCAAACACTGGACCCCACCCAGTTTGGGTTTGTGAAGGGCCGGTCTTGTCTCCTGAATCTGATTGACTTCTTCAAATCAGTCTCCAGAGCTGTGGACGAGGGTAAGGCAGTCCACACAGCCTATCTGGACCTTGCCAAGGCCCTTGACACCATCACCCACTCTGGAATCATAGATAAACTTACTAAGCTGGGCATAAATCCCTACGTCACTCGATGGGTTGCCAACTGGATTACTGACAGAACCCAGACTGCAAAAGTAGCCAACTCCAAATCCAGCTCCAGACAAGTGACAAGTGGAGTACCTCAGGGTTCAGTCCTGGGAACACTCTTGTTTGGCATCTACTTCTCTGAAGTACAGGCCAACACTAAGGGACTCTGGCTAACAAAGTTTGCAGATGACTGCAAACTGGGAGCCATTATTGAATCCCCAAATGATGTGGATATTCTACAAAAGGGCCTTACAGAAACAGATGCCTGGTGCCAGAGCCATGGGCTCAAGCTTAATGCCAAGAAATGTATAGTTATCCCCATTGGAAAAAAATGTGTACCCATGAATTGCCACATAGGTGGCAGGACACTAAACATTGAAAGTGTGATGAAAGACTTAGGGACACAGGTGGACAGTGGTCTCACTTTCTATAACCTCATTGCCACAACAGTCAGGAAATCCTTCTATGTGCCACACCTCATCACTAAGGGCTTTTCTTCCAGAAAAAAGGTGGTCATTGTCCCACTGTACTCATCCCTCATTAGACCCATTATAGAGTATAATGCCCCGTTTGGTATGTACCTCACAAGACATCTGCAACAGCTGGAAAGGCCACAGAATTACCTCACTAAAAGAATCACAGGCCTAAAGCAGATGCCATATGCTGACTGTCTAAAAAAACTCCAGCTATACTCTGTGGCATATCGTCTACTCAGAGGCGATCTCTGCTTAACATACAAGGCCATGTCAAACCCTGAGCTGTTGGACATGCTCCACTTAAAGAAATCCCAATCCCTCACAGCCACATGCTCCAGGGATCTAAACCTTGTCATCACAATGAACAAAACATGCTGGAGGGATAGGTTCCTGACCCAGAGGCTCCCCATACTCTGGAATAGACTGCCCATACATGTCAAGCAGAGCACCTCATTGACCCTCTTCAAAAGGAACCTTGATGATTGGATGGGAGATAGGAAATTCACCCAGGGGATTATGTCAGTCGCCCGTACTAGACAGGGGTCCGGAGAAGTAAATATTGTGGGAGGAAATATCCAGGAATTGTTATGGCTAGGCTTGCATAGGCCCTAGGGCCAATAGCCTAGTACCAACCTATGAACCTATGAACCTATGAAAGCGCTTATTTTTGTGAATAAAATTTTTGGGTTATGCCTGCGTTCTTCCTTCCTTCAGCTGCATTTGTGGTTTACAGTGTGGATTGGGCCATATATATGCCATGCACACCAGTCAACTAGTCTGGAATTATCATAATGTTTCATACAAGTATAGCATTGTCTCTCCTAACACCTCCAGCAGATGTTGCAGTGTCAGGACGGTGTGCTTGATTACTCTCATAGATTGCTGACATGCCATAATAGTTGTACAACTGTGTTCATGCAGAACCCTCTGTGATCACTCAGAATCACATATGTTGTGTCAGAAACATGGTATTACTGGTTGTATTATTATGATATGGTCCATGATTGTGTGTGCTTCTTTACTGGTTTTTAGAGACCTCTGATGACATTACATTCATATTCAGGAATATCAGTTTGAACAGCTTCACAGTATACACACAACCCCAATTGTATATTACATCCCTGATAGATGTCCTCTCCATTATTCATGTCAGGATGCTTATCTCACAAAGACATATTTTCTCCACTGTTATGTCATCTTGTCTGACATTCACATAATATGCATTTTTATTGTGAAGTCTGTACTGTACCATATTGATATGTAATTAGTATTCCAGCTACAGTTATCTCACTCCACAAGGGAGGATCCACCTTGGATCCCAGGAACTACCGTCCCATCAGTCTGACAAGCCTGATCTGCAAGGGCATGGAACGCATTATCATGGAACTTATAAACAAAGACATTGGCAACCGTCAAACACTGGACCCCACCCAGTTTGGGTTTGTGAAGGGCCGGTCTTGTCTCCTGAATCTGATTGACTTCTTCAAATCAGTCTCCAGAGCTGTGGACGAGGGTAAGGCAGTCCACACAGCCTATCTGGACCTTGCCAAGGCCCTTGACACCATCACCCACTCTGGAATCATAGATAAACTTACTAAGCTGGGCATAAATCCCTACGTCACTCGATGGGTTGCCAACTGGATTACTGACAGAACCCAGACTGCAAAAGTAGCCAACTCCAAATCCAGCTCCAGACAAGTGACAAGTGGAGTACCTCAGGGTTCAGTCCTGGGAACACTCTTGTTTGGCATCTACTTCTCTGAAGTACAGGCCAACACTAAGGGACTCTGGCTAACAAAGTTTGCAGATGACTGCAAACTGGGAGCCATTATTGAATCCCCAAATGATGTGGATATTCTACAAAAGGGCCTTACAGAAACAGATGCCTGGTGCCAGAGCCATGGGCTCAAGCTTAATGCCAAGAAATGTATAGTTATCCCCATTGGAAAAAAATGTGTACCCATGAATTGCCACATAGGTGGCAGGACACTAAACATTGAAAGTGTGATGAAAGACTTAGGGACACAGGTGGACAGTGGTCTCACTTTCTATAACCTCATTGCCACAACAGTCAGGAAATCCTTCTATGTGCCACACCTCATCACTAAGGGCTTTTCTTCCAGAAAAAAGGTGGTCATTGTCCCACTGTACTCATCCCTCATTAGACCCATTATAGAGTATAATGCCCCGTTTGGTATGTACCTCACAAGACATCTGCAACAGCTGGAAAGGCCACAGAATTACCTCACTAAAAGAATCACAGGCCTAAAGCAGATGCCATATGCTGACTGTCTAAAAAAACTCCAGCTATACTCTGTGGCATATCGTCTACTCAGAGGCGATCTCTGCTTAACATACAAGGCCATGTCAAACCCTGAGCTGTTGGACATGCTCCACTTAAAGAAATCCCAATCCCTCACAGCCACATGCTCCAGGGATCTAAACCTTGTCATCACAATGAACAAAACATGCTGGAGGGATAGGTTCCTGACCCAGAGGCTCCCCATACTCTGGAATAGACTGCCCATACATGTCAAGCAGAGCACCTCATTGACCCTCTTCAAAAGGAACCTTGATGATTGGATGGGAGATAGGAAATTCACCCCAGGGATCATGTCAGTCGCCGTACTAGACAGGGGTCCGGAGAAGTAAATATTGTGGGAGGAAATATCCAGGGAATTGTTATGGCTAGGCTTGCATAGGCCCTAGGGCCAATAGCCTAGTACCAACCTATGAACCTATGAACCTATGAAAGCGCTTATTTTTGTGAATAAAATTTTTGGGTTATGCCTGCGTTCTTCCTTCCTTCAGCTGCATTTGTGGTTTACAGTGTGGATTGGGCCATATATATGCCATGCACACCAGTCAACTAGTCTGGAATTATCATAATGTTTCATACAAGTATAGCATTGTCTCTCCTAACACCTCCAGCAGATGTTGCAGTGTCAGGACGGTGTGCTTGATTACTCTCATAGATTGCTGACATGCCATAATAGTTGTACAACTGTGTTCATGCAGAACCCTCTGTGATCACTCAGAATCACATATGTTGTGTCAGAAACATGGTATTACTGGTTGTATTATTATGATATGGTCCATGATTGTGTGTGCTTCTTTACTGGTTTTTAGAGACCTCTGATGACATTACATTCATATTCAGGAATATCAGTTTGAACAGCTTCACAGTATACACACAACCCCAATTGTATATTACATCCCTGATAGATGTCCTCTCCATTATTCATGTCAGGATGCTTATCTCACAAAGACATATTTTCTCCACTGTTATGTCATCTTGTCTGACATTCACATAATATGCATTTTTATTGTGAAGTCTGTACTGTACCATATTGATATGTAATTAGTATTCCTGCTACAACTGCCTTCCATTTACATGCCCTCATCTGCTGTACGTTACAGTGTTTCACCTATCCTCTTTCCCTGTGTTCATTTCTATAATTCAGCTGTGTGTACCTATGCAATGCAAACACTTCCTCTGACTGTTTATTTTAAATGGCAGTCCATGTACAGATCATTTACCCAACTTTTGTACAGAATGGCTTGAATGAGTTTTCACACTACTTTGGTCCTATACTGTGCTTGGAATATATACGTTACTATATAATAAACCCTGGTAACCATTGTGGCATTCCGCACAATCTCGATAACCGAGATTGCTGTAAGGGGAAACAGATTCACTAGCCATGTTGCACTACATAGTTTCCTAGCTGCCAACACTTTTTCCTGCCACAAAACCATGCTTCCTTAAGTTTAAGCATGGTGAAATGGAATGAATATTTTATTAGTGCTGCTGCTCACCTCGCAAACACTCCATGTAGGCTTTGTGCCAAACCGACACGGAGTTTATTTAATCTTGCTGTATGTCTTTTTAAACCATTTTATAATGAGATGTTGTTTTTCTTCACGTTCTGGCTTTGGCATATTTTGACAGTAAATACTGACAGAAAGTAGTTATTACAAATGACAGCAAAGTATGCTATCATTCAGCCATGTATGAAACAAATGCCAAATTCAGTAAGGTAACAAATAATTTACCCTTCATCCTTGCACCCAGCAAAGGTAAATTGTTTTAAGCTGATGAGAAAGTCTATTGTTATAGCTCTTGTGGATCAGATAAGTGCTCTGAGATTGGTTTTCATTCTTCAGCCTGCTCCTGAGACATTCAATCTACTATGGGAAGTAATCAGTAGCTTTAAAGCATCCACATAATGACAGTTAACCAAGAGCTGCAGATCAATGCAGTTTATGAAGGTGTTTGACATGCATTTGATTCAGTCATATAACACTAACAGAATTTAGGTTTGTCACATAAATTAACAGGCTGAATATTTACTTGGTTATATGACAGACAATAGTTTACTTTAACAATGGAGTTCTCTAGGGCACTGATATTCACAATGTCTCATCTATTTACCTTACACCACTAAGTAATTCCATTTTACATAATATTCACTCATGTAATATAAAACTGGGCAAATTCATAACCTGTGACAATGCCGAGAACCATTTAAAATAATATTTAAACTTACCAACAAGGCCCAAAAATGGAATGTATGCTTTAATGTAAAGAAAACTAAGCACAGGTGTTTCTGAAAATAACGTGCAATATCTCATTCACTGATCATAATTACTGAAATTTTGAAAAACTTTAAATATCTTGAAGTTATTGTGAACATTCCTTTGTCCTTTAATTCACACACTATCTGTAAAATAGGACTTTAAATCATGGGCTATATGTATATTATACTTTATGACTTGTAATAGGACAACTCTTAGCCTTTTTATTAGTTTAATCAAATCAAATGGAATTTATAAGCTGATCCTTATCCAGGGCAAGTAAAATTTTATGAAAAGGACACTTGCCAAAGCTTATAACCAATGACATTAAGAATATGAATAGGCACTGTTACTTTAAATACCTTAAAAGTTATATCTCTTCTCTTTACATTATAAAAAGGGATACTGAATTTCCTTTTTATGGTTGATCTGGAAGGCACATTTTTAGACATGAGATTGCTCTAACCAATTTGTCCAGTGAGTCATGGTTTTATATCAGAAGGCATGCTCTTTTATAGATCATTCCCTTTGTCGTTATTCTAATCTAAGTCAAAAACTAAGAGTCTGTGTATCAGTGGCATAAAGAAATGTTGTTTACCTCTCTATATTGAACAATATCTGTTCCACAACTTCCTCTACATGTTTATGCTGTACATGTTATATTGTATGTCTTCATTATAAATACAATTTACCTTAATGAGCAAGTATTTGATTATGAATGCTTGCTTCATAACAAAATATTTAGGACGATTTATGAGTCTAACCCATCACCTACGTTCTACACTGAACAAAGAAATACAAAAGGTGTAGCTCCTGCCTTTAACATACAATAATGAGGTATAACAAGAACAGCAACAGAAAATCATCATCAGCGTTCTTAACCAAAAGCCAAGTTTAGATTTAAAAACTTCAAACATGCATATGCTGTTTAAAGCTGACTGGTTTGTACAGTATTTAAAAATACCTGGTCAAATTTGCTGTTTCATTCTAAAATCTGAAAATGGCAATTCTGCAGTGCATAGATGTGATTGGCACTACTCTGCATCTACTCCAATAGCCAGTTTCCCAAATACAGCTGCTAAATAAAGTATTTCTCACTGTGTAGTTGCATGCCTTCCTTTTATCTATACAACTAGAATGTACTGATGTAACTGGCTATTTAAGATGATGCAAGATTCTGAATGTTCTAGTGAATTCAAGAATTGTTTAAATAAAGATCGCTTGAATTATACATAAGCTCTGCTGATATATAACATCTTGTTTGAGGTGCATATTAAAGGTATTTGTGTTCTGTGATTTAGAACTCAGATTGAGATGGCCCATTTTGAATTTTGGCATTTGTTTTTAACTGTATTGTAAACAATTATGTAGTTCCAGGGTGATATGAGTGAATTTAATAATGTTGCCCCACTCAAGAAAAGGCCTCCAGGATGTTAATCAGTTAATTGATAAATTATGAACTGATGCATTTTGCCTGTACCACACTAATATACCCCATACTGCAGTGTCTTTCATGGAGTACTAGTTAGCCCACATTGTCAAATGAAGTTCCAAACATTTCAGCACAGGATGCAGTGATGACAGAAATATATATTTTTATTTTACTTTGTTTTTTCTTTTCAAAAATCAAAAGTACATTTGGACCTAGAGGCTGCCGTTACAAATGTAGACTATTTACTGGATATATTTTCTAAACTATAGTCTGTATTCTTTGAGACTGAGTGGTGAAAAGAATGTTATCGCCAATGGATGCACAGGCTAACAAGATGGAAGCCCAGCTTTCTTGGCATGGTCATGAAGTGGTAGCATAAAAAGGCCGACCAAGATGCTAACAGACAAACTGTAAAATGTGGAATGTAGTGCCAGAACAGTAAACCTTATGATTATAGGATGTGGGCTTTGAAAAAGATAAAGAAGTATCTTATGCCATTATTATTGCAGAGGATTGATTTGTTGATTTATAAAGAAGATAAGGAAATATCTTATGTGATTATGATTGTAGGGGATTGATTTGTTGGCTTGCGCAAAGACATCCCTCACTTTATCCTCCAAACTGATTGGGCTCACAGGACTTGTCATTCTGGTTAGCTGGCAGGCAAGCCAATGCATATTATCAGGCACTGTTGCTACCAGATAAAACATTGGGTGGTAAGGAAGGCAGCTTTTAAAAAAGAGGAATATTGTTAGCTGGCCATTAAGTATGAATGAGGCCCTTTCTTCTCTGGTATACCAAAAGAGAGTTCAGATGCATCTGGTTATGGGAAATATAAGAAGTAGGGAGAATTGATAAGTGGTTATTTCTGGTAGTAATAATTGTTTCAAAGAGAGAAGAAGTTGAGAACATATACCTGCCAGAACTTACAGGAAGCTGCCTACTCTTATAATTAATATATTTAAGATCCAGCAGGCTGGTGATAGTCGAGGGATCCCAGTGAGGAGCAATAGCTAGACATGCATAACTCTTAAAGTAGAGGGGAGGATTGAGCAATTAGGTAAAATATGAATAGTGTTGCATTGGGTACTTGAAAGCAGTTGTAACATTAGCAATCAAAACATGAGATATAGCCATCTAGGAGATTTGTGATAGATGTCCCCTCAAAGATCAGTCTTAAACAGGACATGTATGGGGGAACACTGGACATTACTGATGTTTTTGTATCTAAAAGAGAAATAGCAGCTGTTAAATGGCAAGGCCTCAAGGAGGAAAGAATAGGTAAAAGAGCTCATCTGGCTATAGACAGGCAAGGTGAAGGAGATATTTCTAGCTGGATGAGAAGGAATGAGTAAGGAAATACTGGTGAGGTGAGACACTGTAGTAATTAAGGTAGGCAACATAAAGGGGAGAGGCTGTTGTGAATGACATCCCTTACAGCTTCTGCTTTCTTGCTGTTTCTGTTTCTTATGTGCAGATTCTGCCACTGGTTCACACCTGCACTGGACAAGCTTGAATAGCACTGTGCTTTGTGGGAGAAGAGTTGGCAAAAGTGGAAAGTGATGATGACAGTTCCAAACAGCATGTCAAGAATGGCGAAGTGCCCTTGGAAAAGAATTTGCTCAGGGAAGGTACTGTGTTTGATAGCTGCACAAGACTGAATGCAGCAAGACTGTGGACTGCTGCACTGGGGAGAGTAAGGGGGCCCTGTTTAATTATCTGGTAGTCAATGAGTGGTTAGAGAATGGAAGTGAGCCCTGTATAATTCAGCTGGTTGCTCTGAGTGGTTGGAGAAAGGAAGTGAGCCCTGTATAATTTGGATGGTAGCCTCTGAGTGGTTGGAGAAGACAGGTGGGCCCTGTATAATTCGGCTGGTAGCCCTGGGTGGTTGGAGAAGGGAGGTGGGCCCTGCATCATTCAGCTGGTAATATCTGAGCAGATGAAGTAAGGAGATTTTCCATGTACCACTCATATGGCAACTACCAAGTCATTAGAATGGTGGGGGGACAAGTCCTAATCTGTTGATGGATATAAGAACTCAAACATGTGAATGACCAAAGGTTATATTAGTTTGTTACTTCTTTATTTTGTTCTGTATTTATTTTATCTATTATTTTTTCTTTATCAAACTACATGCGAATCCATATTCAATAGATCCTGCTGCTAGACTGACAATCCCACATCAGAAGTGCTATTCATGTGTGCTTTTATTTTACTATCCTTTACTACATTGTTTATTGCTGTAAACATCTTTGTTATTTTTATATGGACTACACTTCTGCCAAGAAATGTTGAAACATACTGTTCATATAACATTCTGCAGTTTTGTCTTAAATGTGAAGGTTTTTGTTTCACATACTTGCCAATGATATGCATAAAAGAGATGAACTGGGATGCAACGTACAGCATGCCAACGACTCTACACTAATATGTATCTATAATTCTAGCTATCTTCAAGAAAAAACACAGCGAGCCTTTCCATAACTTCAGTATAGACCTGTGAGGGGCTACCTCCTTAAATAGATTTTTATGAAACATCTATGTACTCTTTTAATGCTATAGGACAAGTCCTCTAGAAGGAAGGATAGTTTCATATTTTGGAATCCAGTTGTTGAGAAAGTTAAGCACCTTTTCTCACTCCATTTTCTCAAGCACACAATACATTTTAAACTACTTATTCTCTCTCAGTTTTCTAGCTCATCTACCATATCTGGTAACTAATTATTTTGAGCCTGATTCCAAAAGACTTGCTATCAGTTCAAGTGACTATATAAACTGAGAACAAGCTGAGAGCAAGTGTTTTGGAATCTGGTGTCTGTAGTAAGCCTGTTTGTAAATAGGCCTTACACTAAATAAATCACTTAGACTAAGAGCAGGTCTTTCGGAATCAGAATAGACTTACTCTGAGAATAATTCTTCTGGAATCTGGCCCTTTGTTTTAACAAAAATCAGTACGGTTTTCCTTTTCAACAAGTCTATACAAATATTTTGTTGTATCACAGCTTTTTAAAAGTTCAACCCATACATTTCAACCTCTTAGCACAGCAAATCTGGACAAAGTCAACAATAATGGGAGACAATGGTTCAAAAGAAAGGACAGATTTTAAATATTGCCCTTATAAACTTAGAAAGTTGTTAGAATAAAAGGGTTTGTGTTACCATTCATTTTTTTGAAGTATATGAAGTCTGAAATTCAAATGTCTCTCATTAGTTTGTGACTTCAGTCCTCAATTATTTGCGAGAAACCCGTATATTTTAGGAGGAACAGACAGAAATCTGGACATTCTGCGAAAATCTGGACAGTTGAGAGGAATGGTTCAAACTGTTTGTTGCCATTCTTTTTGTGCATAGTTTACTTTCTACTCAGTTTTGTCAATTTTTAAGAATAATTACTGTATGGATGGCATTATCACATGGAAATTCTTTTCCTGCCCAGTAGTTTTGGAAACCAACATTAGATAGTGGTCTGTTGAGGTTTCATCTGACAGGATTTTTTTGAATTGTTAACATTTTCATATATAATTTGATCCTGGGGGGAAAAAACATCTTTGGCTTCACTTGGACTGTTTGGATAGAATTCAATACTAACTTCCTGTCAAAATCTTTCTAATAAGTACAGAGCAACTAAAATCTGTTTCAGTCAAGCCACCATATGTAGAGATCAAAACTCTAAAATATAATGTAATACTACTAGAAAGCTTCACAATATCTTCCCACCAAAAATGTTTAATTCTAATGGTATAGCATTGACATCTGTTAAAGTAGAAATATATCTAGACAATGTAATCCAACATTCACTAAACTATCAAAATAATCACAAATAATCTTAAAGCAGGTAAACCTGCATGCAAAATATCCAACTTACTTTTACTAGAAACCAAGAAAGGCACCCCATTAAATGTGTTTATATCATGCCTTGAGTGTGACCTTGTTTAAGTCATTTTAGCTCCTTTTTTAATATCTCCATTTTACAAAAAAAATGAAAGTAAAATTTTAAACATCTTACACCTTGCTAAAAGAAAGAAATTTGCTGTTCTGAATTAAGAAAGCCAATTGGTTCCCCCATTCATGAATGAGCTTCTTTCCTACTGAACTTTCTCACTCATAAATTTTATATTAGCTCTTACTTTCCTAGTCTTGGTTGTAAATTGCTTCTTTTCCTGAAAGAATGATGCCATTCTATTCAGCATGCCTCTGTTTATTCTGGTTACCATGGAAAAAAATAATTCTTAAAACTTTCCTCAGCAACTTATTTACTTATGTATATGTATTTTCAGATCTTCATGTTTGAATTTTGTATGGTTACATCTTCCAGTTTGCATTTGCCTTTGGTCCAGGCTGTAACTGAAAAGGGTACTTAGACCAGGTAATTTACTCAACTAGCAAATTTAAATAATTAAATAAATATTAAGTATTATACCATGACCCCCCCGAAACGTGCACGCTGATTGGCCAGCGTGCCCGTTGTAAATCGAGTTATACTAATGGAAAAAGGTCCGGTCCCCCGGACTTTTTTCCCTTAGTATAACTCGTTTTTTAAAAACACTGTCTCGCTATGTTAAATGGGTTTAACATAGCGAGACAGCTTTAAAATAAGCAACGGAGATCTCCGTTGCTTATTTTAAAGCTGTCTCATATTAAACCCATTTAACATAGCGAGATTATGTAAAAGCAACGGAGAAAGCAAGATCTCCGTTGCTTTTTTTTTTGTGTCTCGCTATGTTAAATGAGTTTATGAATTACAGAAAGCATTGAGCAAAGGAATTGGTACATGAGTAGTTTTCCCAGTTAATGGTGGGGTAGTTGAGATCGCCCATTATTAGGGTGTTTGGTTGAACCCTAATATTTTCCAGTACATCAAGAAAAGAGGAGTGGGAATCCTGGGGCATGGTGGGTGATCTGTAGCAAGCTACAATTTGGATTGCAGTTTTGCCCAGAGTTAGTTGTGCTTGGATAACCTCGGCTGCATTATGCTGAGCAACTAGCCTGGAGGTGTGGATATCCTTAATGAATATGGACACACCTCCGCCTTTGGTGTTCCAGTTCAGGTTACATGGCCGAAAAGTGTGGTATGAGTTATAGCCTGGTAGTGCAGGGGTGCTCTCTGGAGCCTTGAACCAGGTCTCAGTCACTGCACAGATATCGATGTTCTCCATTTTAAGGAGTGCCTCGAGTGAGTGCATTTTGAGATTTAGACTTCTAGCATTGAGTAGCATCACCCTCAGTTTTTGCTTGCCTGTTCATGTTATGGTGGTGAATTTGTCATTTGAACCTTGCCTAAAAACAGCACTATAGGGGCAGCAAGAACCTTAGCCAGTATCCGGAATCCCAGGGGTGACAGGTGCAGGCCATCTCTGGCAAAGCATTGTGGTCTGTCGACCATGTCATCCCAGGCAGACAGATACTGGATCCCTTTAGAATGGCACCAGAAGCTTAGCCAATTGTTGAAGTCGATCATTTTGTCCTAGTACTGCGGCATCATTGCAGAATGCTACTCAAGGCTAGGGTCATACCTGCCTGGGTTACAAGATCAGAGAGCTCTTCCATGAGTCTTTTCATGTAGTCCAGGGAGGTACATCTCAGGTCATTCACACCAACATGGACAATGACAGAGTCATATTTGTACTTGTTGTGGAGTGACCTGAGTGCGTGGGTTATGTGGCAGATTCTGGCAACTGACAGGCAGCTGACAGTAACCTTCTCCTTGTTTAGCCTGGTGAGTGGGACATTAGTGTGCCTGACTATAGAGTCGCCTATGACTAGTGTGTTGGGTATGTTGTTTTGCCTTATTGGCTGTGGTTGAGTGGCATACTGAGTCTGCAGGCTATGTGTCATTTGGGTTGTGTTGGGGGGTGGAGGTTGCTTGCATTTTTGCTTTGGAGGTCTCTGTTGCTTGAGCAGATTATTATTGAGAACCTCCATGAATGTTTTTGTGTTTCTATGTGTGGATTTTGGTGGCATAGATATAGTGAGACTGTGATGTGTGTGGTGTGGTGCAAGTGTTTACATTCTCCTCTTGACTGTCAAGTTCAGTCTTGATTGGAGAGAGCTTTACCTCCAGTTTGGCTAGATAAGTGCATCTCTCACAGGTTGTAGTGTTGGGTGGTAGGAGGGGAGGGTTGTCTGTGTACATGAGGCAATTTCTACATTGCCCCAAGATGCCCAGATTTATCAGATAGACAGGAGAGAACACTGGGAGCTGACCCTTGGACATGCCTGAATAAAAAAACTATTTTCCTCTAGATAAGTGGGGAAAGTGAGTACAAGAGCTGTTTTTTCTCTAAGCAATGAGGAAAGTAAGTGATGGCAAACCTATGACACTCATGTCAAAGGTGACACACGCCACACGCCACACCCAACACCCGACTTACCAAAGACAATGTTTTTGCATTTGTTGCTCATGTGAAGTGCACTGCATTAATTTGTGCAAAGAGCTTTTGACACGCCAAACCCAAAAGGATTGCCATCACTGTAATAGACTCATCCTAATAAACTATAGACCAGTACATTGTTCATCAATGGTACGTTATTAGAAATTGTAGTGAGGAGCTATGTATCAAATTAGCTAAAATATTTAAGCAAAGCAAGTTCAGTCTTGATTGGAGAGAGCTTTACCTCCAGTTTGGCTAGATAAGTGCATCTCTCACAGGTTGTAGTGTTGGGTGGTAGGAGGGGAGGGTTGTCTGTGTACATGAGGCAATTTCTACATTGCCCCAAGATGCCCAGATTTATCAGATAGACAGGAGAGAACACTGGGAGCTGACCCTTGGACATGCCTGAATAAAAAAACTATTTTCCTCTAGATAAGTGGGGAAAGTGAGTACAAGAGCTGTTTTTTCTCTAAGCAATGAGGAAAGTAAGTGATGGCAAACCCCCCCTCCCCCCCAAAAGGAGAGATATCTATACCAAGCGATTGCAGCCCCCCAAACATCTCCAACGCCCAAGTGAGAACTGCTCTCTCCAAAGCAAAAAACACAGCATCCATGGGACCTGATGGTGTCCCCGGCTGTGTGCTCCACTAACTCAACGAGGAATTAAACCCACAGCTAGGACAGCTGTTTAATCATAGTCTTACCTCTGGATACGTACCCAGGGAGTGGCGCACTGCAACTGTGGTCCCACTTCACAAAGGCGGTGCCTCCACCGACCCTGGAAATTACCGCCCATTAGCTTGACAAGCCTTATCTGCAAAGCCATGGAGAGGATCATAATGGACCTCATAAATAAAGACATAGGGAATTTGCAGACTTTGGATCCATCCCAGTTTGGCTTTGTCAAGGCAGATCATGCCTTCTAAACTTGGTTGACTTTTTGAAACAGTCACCAAAGCCATTGATGAGGAAAGGCAGTCCATACAGCCTACCTCGATCTGGCGAAGGCCTTCGATACAATACCCCACTCGGGTATCATTGAAAAACTCATCAGCTTAAATGTTAACCCATACATCACAAGATGGGTTGCAAACTGGCTGAGTGACAGAACCCACAGGGTCAGAGTTGCTGGCGCCATGTCAGACTCAAAGCCTGTCACAAGTGGTGTACCACAGGGCTCAGTCCTGGGCCCACTCTTGTTTGGCATCTACTTTTCCGAAGTACAAGAAAACACAGGAGGGTTATGGCTGAAAAAGTTTGCAGATGACTGCAAACTGGGCCCAATAGTGGAAAACACATCTGACACAGATATCCTTCAGAAGGGTCTCACAGAAACGGATAACTGGTGCCAGAGCCATGGCCTAAAGTTAAATGCCAAAAAATGCATAGTCATACCCTTCGGGAAAAACAAGGTTACCCCTAGCTACCAAATAGGTGGCAATCCACTGAGCATAGAAGAAGTTATCAGGGACCTGGGGACCCAGGTTGATAGTAGTCTGTCATTTGACACCCATGTAGCTAAAGTAGTTAGGAAGACCTTCTACATTGCCCACCTTATCATGAAGGGATTCTCATCTAGATCAAGGAGGTCATAGTCTCCTATACTCATCACTCATCAGACCAATGATTGAGTACAATGCCCCATTCGAATGTATCTGACCCGACACTTGCAGCAGCTGGAGAGGCCACAAAAGTTCCTCACCAAAAGGATAAAGGGTCTCAAACATCTGTCCTATGCTGCCCGACTGAAAGAACTCCAGCTCTATTCAGTGCTTGCTCAGAGGTGACCTTTGCCTAACATACAAGGCCATGTCAAACCCAGATTTGATGAATATGCTTCACCTCAAAAATCTAGATCCGTCAGAGCCACAAGGGCGGAGACTTAAACCTCGACACGGCTATTAATAGGACGCTGGAGGGATAGATTCATCACCCAAAGACTCCTATGCTGTGGAATAAAATCCCGGTATATGTGAGGCAGAGCACCTCGCTGGCCTTGTTCAAGAGAAATCTTGACCAATGGATGGGAGATCGCAGATATACCCCAGGGATTACCTCAGTGTCACTGCTCAACAGAGGCACAGCAAAATAATGGGTATAGTTCCCCATACTAAAGGGGTGGCGTAAGCCACAAAACTATGGGCTAGGCTTGTAAATGCCCTCGGGCAGATAGCCTAGTATGAACCTATGAACCTATGAACCTATGAACCTATGACACTCATGTCAAAGGTGACACACGCCACACGCCACACCCAACACCCGACTTACCAAAGACAATGTTTTTGCATTTGTTGCTCATGTGAAGTGCACTGCATTAATTTGTGCAAAGAGCTTTTGACACGCCAAACCCAAAAGGATTGCCATCACTGTAATAGACTCATCCTAATAAACTATAGACCAGTACATTGTTCATCAATGGTACGTTATTAGAAATTGTAGTGAGGAGCTATGTATCAAATTAGCTAAAATATTTAAGCAAAGCAAATATAATAGAGTCCTACTTATATCCCTCAAAATATGTACAAGTTGTTTGCTGTGCTGTAAAAACATTATAGGTATATATGGTCCTGCTCACTCACTTGCTATCTTATAAGTAACTTCCAATGCCTAGAGTAATCTCACAGACAGCCCCTGCTACATACAGAGCCTTCAAGGCAAAAGTGGGCTGGAGGTAAGTTGCCAGGTCTTTCTTCCGTATACATTTGGGGTAGAGCTTGGAGACTATAAAGAATCATGTGTACCACTAACCTAGCCTTTAACTTGTTAAGTGAAAGTGTACTAAACATATAGCAGTATCTTCCAGATGACATACAATGATGTTCCTCCCTTCATAAATAGGTATGCCAAAACATCTAGAATGTGTACATTAACAAACATGGCAATTTTGTGCTAACTGCTTTAGTGTAAGACACTGTTTCGTGGCTTACCTGTTATCAGAAGTAAAAAAAAAAAAAATCAGAATAAGACAGCAATCAAAGATAATGCAGAAATCAATCCACAGAAGAAAATCCTGTGATAGATGCTGTGACTGATCTCAGCACTGCAGAATTTCTCTGTCATCTCCAGGAACTCTGCACTCTAGTGCAGTGCTTGGTGTGACCAAACTGTGCTGTCTGATTCTACTGACCATATATATCATAAAGTACAAATATCATATAGTAAAATCATACTAATGCCAAAAGTTTAAGCATAATCAAGCAGCTTTTCATACATGGGTAGATATGTACAAGCCTTGCTGCAATCTATATATACAGAGAATAAATAAACCTTGATCAGTGAGTATGGCTCCAGCTTGCACTTCTTGATTTTCTAGCTGAAATCCTGACAGTAAGCCAGATCACTGAATTATTGCATATGTCATTATAATTAATCTAGCTATACCAACCAGAATAATATATTTGTCAATAATTTCAAAAATATTCCTGGATTAAAAGACAAGAAGTGCTAAAACAAGGATCTGATACTTTACTATTATATCACTACACCCTCACATTGCGTAATCTTTTTAATATAAGATGGAATGATCTTTTGGTATAGGTTTGTATAGTTAGTGTATGTATCCACCCCCCCACACACACACACACATATTGGGATGAAACTTTGCAGCTACTGTCTACACTTGACCTGATGTAAAACAAACATTTTAAGCATATCTGATTTGACATTTGTACATCTTATTAAAGTCTGGCTGAATTAAGTGTCATATGACATATTAAGACTAAGAAAGCACTGAGGCAGCAAATGGTTAACAAACAGTCTCATGTAAATCCTGGCACCATTATAATCCAGAAAAGTAATCCATGTAGTTGTCTTTCAGATAAACGTTTTTGTTTTATTCAAGAGTAGCTAACTGGTATTAATTTCCATAGCCTGTAAAATATGTGAACAACTTAGAGTAAAAACAATAAACAGTAATGAATGTGAATGAGCAGCCAGATCAAGATGTGAGTTGGTATAATGGTTAATGTGTTTACCTCACAAATGCAAGGTTTGATTCTCACCTTTGAAGGGAAAATTGGCTAGGCTTAAAATGGACTCTAAGGGCAGTACTTAGTACTAAGGTGTTTTAATCACAAACACAAGGTACAGGACTTGATTGTACTTTTGAAAGGAAATTGTCCAAGCTTAAAATTGTCTGCAAGGGCAGCTAGCCTAGTACTTAGCTGAACACTTTCCCTTTGTAAAGGCTTATTAAGATCTATAATATTTTACTTTAAGTAGTAAGCACATAATAATGATAATGATTATTCACTGTCCACTTGCTTACATATTTTATTAGCTGCAGAAAAAAAAGTTGAGAGGGTTAAAACTTTAAGATTCTAAATAAAATATTGAATAACAGAGCATGCCACTGAAAGCCATTTCAAACAGAGAAGTATTAAGTGACCTGTGGAAACTATTCAAAGGAAGACACTACTGGAGCTATAGGAAGTGTAATTTCCATAGGTGAGAAGCCTGAAAGCCAGAGGAATATGTGCCAGATATTTCTAGGTGTACATGTGTAACAAGCAGCTTCCCCTTGGAAGTTTATCACAAAGTCCAAGAGGGGCAATGCATTACCACTACCTCCTTCTGGTAACAGTGACCTCAAATCATGAATGGACAAGTTAATTAACACCAAGACATTAAAAATAATTCTATATTGAATTAGAAGCCAATACAGACTGTGACAGGCAGGCATACTTTCTTTAATTATTTTAGTTATTTTCCACTTTATTGCCAGGATAGCTTGCCTGAGTAAGTAATATCCCCTTTCGGTAAAGTCCAAGGGAGAAGAGCTCTGTATGTTACAAAAACATATGATTTGCAACATCCACATATGTTACTGTGAAAGCACAATTTATAGATGCAGTGAGAAAGACAGTTTACAGAATTCCATGGAAAAGCATAAAAAGCATTCAGCTGAAGTCTGATCTTGTATGAGTTATATGAGAGTTCTGATGAAGTCTGGTAATTTTTAAGCAGAAAAGGAGATTGAGGTCTGTAAAACAGAACAGCAGAATGTTGTGCACTGATTATTCTTATTTAAATTATGTTGAAGACAAATGTAGTATTCAGAAGCTGTGAGAAGTTTTATGGAATAAAAGACCGAATGGTGGTAGTGTGTTGGTAATATGAAATGCTAGTCAATGACCTGACTGCAAACTTCTTCAACAAATGTAAGCAGTCAAGCCTGTATCAGGAAGTCCCAGGAATAAAGCATTGCAGTAATCCAGGCAATATGAGACTGAGGCATGAACAAATACCAAGAAATAAGCTTCAGTTTTAAGATGATTGATCCTGGAGATGTTCTACATGTGGAGTTTTATGTAACAAGTCCATCTGATATCACATTACGTCGTCAAGGTGAACTCAGCCGGATAGCACCTCATCAAATTAAAGTTTAGCAGGGTGCAGGAAAGCCTTAATAAAAAGTAAAATGAATTACACAATTCACTAAATGTAGTTTTCAGAGAACAGCTACTCCAAAGAAAGATGATATAACTACTGGCCCAACTTTGCTACACCAGCATACAGGAAGATTGTATAATGTGTGAAGGGAAGAGTCACATATATAGATATAATTAATGGTAAGAATGCACAGAGATAGAGATCAGTAAGCAAGTGGGAGAAGGACAGTGTAGGACATGAGAATCAGTTTCAGAAATCCTGGACACCCTCAAGATCCATGACTAGCCCCAGCAAAGAAAGAAGTAAGCCCTGGGATCGTTAGAGAGTAGCTGTTACTCCCGGCATGGACATTGGACACTGGGGACCAGGCTGGTAACAAAGAGGTCTGAGTGGACCAAAAAAAGAATCAGTTCTAGAATCAGTAATGAATCCAGACAAATGAAAAATGTGGGGCATATGCACACAGCAGCTGCAGTGATTGGCCAACTATCCCAAAGCTGTGCCATCCAAAGGTAATTTGAGGATTATTTCAGTGCAGTAATTAAGCAATGCTTATGCTACCCACTAGGATGTTGTCTAACGAAGTTCACTACTAGAAACAATATAACACTTGTCCTGAAATCAGCATCTATTAGTGAAATCCAATTCTTTAATACAGTCAAAGTTTGCTGGTATTCCAAAGAGGTAAGTGGTAGACTAAGTAGCCATATGCCAGTTATCCTTGCTTACACAGAATGTGAGGGTTCCCTAATAAAAGGAACACACCATGGAGAAACTAAGTGGTAGTCCTTGCTGAAGAAACTGACTGTGGTGCCATAGGTGGCACAGGCCTAGAGGAAGTTCACAAAATGATTAAGCAAGCAGGCGTACACTAAAGATGCCAGACATAATTTCATTATTGGTGCATCCATCCCTCCCTCCCTCCCTCCATCCATCCATCCATCCATACATCCATCCATAATCCATCCATCCATCCATCCATCCATCCATCCATCATAATCCATTCATTCAACCATCCATCCATCCATCCATCCATCCATCCACAACCCCTTTTGCCTATTTTTACTCATCAGTTTATGGGTATCTATCAACATCTGTTAACTAATTCAGGACTCTCATTTGATGAATGATGTTACTGTTTACCTTGTTGCTCTGACTGGCCAATAACTATCAACATATAAGGGTGGCATATTTATGTGTGCTGTCATTTTTATCATATTTGCTTATCTTGTACCTTACATATTATTCCTTTACTCTATTTTAATTAACTAAGACTAATAGTCAGCCACTTTTATGAAGCAGCTAGTCTCTGAGCTACTGCTTTTATACAAATAAACAACACAACTTTCTTGTGAGCCTATGAATTTGGTAAGACATTTTGCTCTAAATTGTTTTGTCTTTTGAGTCATAAATGTACCTGTATACTCAGAACCATAGATCATCTGACATGCTGTGCACTTCCCCAGACTGGTGCCCACTTCTCAACTTTGAGTTGAGGAGCAAAAAATAACCCCCTCCTACTCCGAAACTGTAGAAATCAACACCCCTTAAGAGCTTGCACCTGGGGTAGTCACCCCATTTGCCCTGCCCTAGCTACAGTTCCACACTCTGGTCTTCATGGCCTCCCTCTATCAAGGCAAATGAAAGATAAATAAATTCACCCTAAAAGAAAAAATGTTTCAATGCAATGTATCATGAATGCACAATGACAAGCAGTAATACCCTCAGAACAGACTCCTTTAGCAATATGTTTTGTCCTTTATATGACCTCATCAGCATTGACTGTATAGAAAATTAGACTATATTCCAAATCATTCTGTTTATGAAGAAGCCCATGAGAAAATAAAAAAAAAATAAAATCTCATCAGAAATGTATGCAAGAAACAAATATAAGGATACTAACAAAACAAAAATATGTGTACAAAGACATATGCAATCTCTTTTATGAAATCTTTAAGGCAGTCTGCACAAAAAGTAATGTTTTAGCTCACTGGCTCTTAAATACCCAGTGGTTTACGACATAGGCAAGCTGCCCTTGTAAACCATTCTAACCCTAGCTTCTTTCTGTCAAAGGTGAGAATCAAACCCTGTATGTTGTGTCTGTGAGACAAAGACCTTAACCATTATGGCAACATAACTATAAGCCAGACTTCTATAGGTATCAATATAGTTTGACTTTATTATGATCTCATTAGACCAGCAAAAATGGAAAACCTGACTACATTCTGACACATGCATCTTAAAAATAAATCCATGATGAAATCATTCCAGGGTTGCGTATCAAATAAGGTAAAAGCAAGAAAGGAAAATTTGCACGGAAGAGGTATGCATGAGCTAACTAGAAACTCCTTGGCAAAATACAAATGTGCACAGATAGAACACTGTCCATGATACATTGATAAGGGGATGTTTGCAAAAGTCTTTGCATGTTTTTCACTTTTGCTAGAGATTAATAAAGACAATCAAAAGTGAGCATATAGCTAAATCAAAAAAGAAGAGGTACTTAATGGTTTTGGTTGGTGGTCACAGAACATAAGAAGAAAACTTCAATGAAAGGCGAACCATGAAACAAGTTTTAATCTGCAGTGTAAAAAGGACTACTGAAGTAATCCCAAATAACTAAGGCATCAGTCATACTTCTTATTCTCCTTCTTATAAAGAATGCTGTTGTATATGAGCCATAAAAAGAGCAGTGAAATCCTCTATGCAAATGAGGGATGCAACCAGCATCAGGTATAAGCTGCTCTCAGAAGTAATGTCATCTATGTCATCAGTTATGGAAAAAATAATCGATAGGTAAATATAGATCAGTGGGTACACAGACATACATATTTCAGGGCTCGAAGACATGTCAAAGGATCATATGAATATATACATAAGCTATGAAAATGATGAGTCTTGTGAGTGTATGTGATCATTGCTGCTAGCCACTCTACAAATATCCTTCCCAGTTTCTGTCATTCTGTATCGTACAAGCATCCTGAGCACCCTGTTTCTATCTGTTTAGCTGCATTCTGCTGCTACTCTATCAGTGCATTTCAAGATCTCAGTTCCACTCTTTTCTACAGTATCTCTGTATATCAAATATAAATATTTCCATTCCACTTGACATGCACACATTTTGTGATTTCATTTTCCCGGCTATGGATCATCCCACTACTGCTCTGACCATCCTTTTTTTCATTCAATGAATTTCTATAAAATAAACAAAATTATGAATGCATTGAACAGTACATGCTTCTTAACTTTAGATTCATTGAATAATCCTTGTGATAGGGATTGTCCTTACTTACAAATCATTCCAGCCCTGTGGTGACCACAATAAGGGTACTTGTGGCATGACTTACCCACTTTGTTATAGCATCTATATATATATATATATATATATATATATATATATATATATATATATATATATATATATATATATATATATATATTACTGACCCTTAATTTTATCTCTTGTAGCTATACAAATAACTGCATAGCCCATTTTGTTGCTCCCCTTTGATGTGTCTGCACTGTTTACGTATATCAACAATGTGTAAATGAAACACATGCAAAAAGGGGATTTATACAGAAATATAATAATGAAGTATGAACTCAAAGAAAATTCAAAATGAAAAAAAAATGCTGAAGCAAAAATAAAGAAAAATTCTGTCTTGCAGTTTTAATTAGCTTATATTTACATTATAATCTGGCCTCATCCTTGTATATTACAGCATATTTTTATGGGTATTGCATTTTACACTCAATGGTATGATAAATTCTATTAATTATCTAGTGATAAAGAAAGAGTTAGATATTTCATGATATATACAAATATAATTTGATCCTACTACAGCACATTTAATAACTTTCAAATGTCATTGACTTTCATTCGGTGCAATACATTTAGCAGTTGGTTTTCAAAACAAAGTAAAATAAAAAAAAATACCCAGCCTTGTATATTATTAGCAGCGTTTATATTCCAGCATTTAGCAGGTAAAGGCTGACCCCTTCTGTTGAAACTAATATTTGCAGGAAGGAAAGAATTTGACTATCAGCACAGGTTTAATGTACTGTCTAAGCACCAGACAGTATGCCATTTGTCACATGCCTTTGTTGTAAAGAATCGACAAAGGGTAAATAATTATTCATCTTCAGCATAAGGGGCCTTCACTTCAGTCACATACTGGAATGTCTGTCCTGTATTCAATTATATTTGGTCATTCCTCAGATGTGTCAAGCATTCATACACTCACTCTTGACCAGAGCTGGACATTTTAAAGAGTCTGCAGATGGTATAAACCTATTTATTTTATTTGGTTGGACTGTCTGCTTAGTTTATTTTTTTGTCTGCTTGGCTAGCCTGTTATGCTTTATATTTTTTTCTAGTGTTACCAAATCAGTAGTCTGTTTTATTTATTTATTTATTTATTTTAAAGACACTGGGCAGGATTAAAATAAGTAAGATCCACTTTTAGTAAAAGCAGGAGTCTGTGATATAAGTGCTTTTCTGAAATATGAAAATAATTTAATCAGATGGTATTCCAGAATGGCTGAAACCCAAAATGTATAGTGTTCAATTTGTCTGAATGCAGCCCATCTGCATCCATAGATGCCACTGGAGGGGTACAGCTAATTGCAGTGGCATCCAGTTATAGTCAGTTGAATTACTGAATCAAATCAAGTGTGAGTTTCCAAAACTCCAACTGCTCCTGCCTTGGCAACATGACATGTGAACATATGAATGCAGTGATGTAATAAGTCCTATGGTCCTTCAAGTTACCTGAATGTAGCAGCAATGTTCAAAATACTGCAAAAATATAATTTAACTCAACAGATATGCCAATCACTTGGTGACAAATAAAATAGTTTTCTGGCTTCTTCTTCTTTCGACTTTTAGAGGTCGCCACAGCGGATCATCTGTCCTCTCATGATTGGCAGTGGAGTTTTTTTATGGTGTCGAGTTGCCAGCCTGGTGCCTAACCTTCCACAAAAGGCACACACACGCACGCACTCACGCCTAGGGCCAATGCAGAGTGTCCAATCCACCTAATAGTTTTCTGGCTGAAGAAATAATTCCATAGTTCTCCATTTAGCATTTATATATTTTTTTATTTAGACTACTTTTGACACAAATTCCCTGAGAAATGGAAAATTCTGCTTTGTCACTAGTCCTTTGATGCTTGCGACTGTTTCTTGCAAACATAATTCTGTGTTTCATACTAGTGCCAGCTGTACCTAGCAGACCTTAACCTGTCCGCTGTTCCTACCCACTTATTTTCAGGCCTCTATTATTTTATCCTACTCTATAAAAAGCTATTTATTTCTGCACGCTCCTTTGAACATTTTACTTTTCATTCACTCAGAATACTTGGGACATTATTTCTCCTCAGGTAACTGAGAGTGACACTGGCAATCTGATCATAAATAGCCTATATGTACAAACTTATAAATTTATCCCGAGCTTGTCTGACCTTGGAGATAATTAAATCGGTACTGGTGGTTATTGGGACTTGTATCGCCTATTACTCAGGGCTCACTTTTTTGTCTTGTTTCACTAGATTTGCAGATGTAAATTTTTGATGATTACGTCCTTAGTCTCACGATCCACATGGAGCACAGATTGGATATTGGAAGTATTTGGCCCTATGCAGTATAGGAATTGCCAGTTCACATTATGTTGTAAGTATTTGGCCCTACGCAGAGTAACAATTGCCACTTCACATTCATGTAGTATTAAGCAGCATGCCTTCAGCACTAAAATCATAAAATAGATTGTTAAAAGGAAAATGCATCTGTTGTTTAGCTAAGTATGTCTTAAGCTCAAAACACAATGCTGATCCAAAGTTAAATAAGTTGTGTTTTAAACAGCAGCTAGTATCTTATTCTATATTATATACTTTGTGCAGTAGTTTGAGTGTCTTTTCTCGGGATCCACCTTGGATCTGCCCCCTCCCCATAAATGTGCATACACACACACACACACACACACACACACACACACACACACACACACACACACACACACACACACGGAATGAATAAACAAATAATATAAATTTACACAGCCAAGTAAATCACAGGCAAGTTTACCATGTTAAGTTTTAACAGGGTGAGACCTGCAGACATATATGTCTCTTTGCATCACTGCCTGAGCGCAGTGTCAAGTTAGGTTATTTGCTTAGAACCAAAACAAAAACAAGTGCATAATATAGCAATTGTAGATCAGTGTTTGTGTATGTATCTTTAAGAAGCTATCCAAAGGCTTGTATAAGTGTATAAATATTGAGTACGTGTGAGCCTGATCGCCATTTTTTAGTAAGCTGTTGAGATGTAAGCATGTATGCATGTATGTAAGGTCTGTCTCTAAACCAGTTTGTTTATATTTTATGATGTTGCTATCCATCCTGATGTGTTTCTATGTATTAAAGCATCTAAATGAAATATCCTGCCTGCTTGTCATCTATGTTAGAGATGGACAAGTGACATGGCATCAGAAGTGACATGTATAAAGGGACATGATGTTAAAAGAAAAATGGTCAAAATGACTTGTTGCCAGAAAGAGTTTCATTTTCTTCCAATTAATTCCGAGAAGCACCTGATTGGCACTGGAGGAATATACAGGAGTAGATCATCCCTACTTCTTCTTTTTTCGGCTTTTCCTGGTTAGGGGTCTCCACAGCGGATCACCTGTCTGCTCATGACTGGCAGTGGAGTTTTACATTGTCGAGTTGCCAGCCCGGTGCCCAACCGTCCACAGAAGGTACACACATGCACTCACACCTAGGACCAATTTAGAGTGTCCAATCCACCTACAGCATGTCTTTGGGATGTGGAAGGATACCCACACAACCACAGGGAGGACATGCAGACTCCACACAGAAGACACCCCAGCTGAGTATTGAACTGGAGAACCTCTTGCTGTGAGGTGACAACGCTAACCACTGCACCACAGTAGATCATCCCTACTGCAAGCATAATTTTCAAAAAAAATCAGAAACGAATTTCAGATGCTAAAACTTGCTCAAAACTATTTCTTATTCACAAAATATGAAGCAAGACATAGAGAATGGTCTGAACGATATTCAAAAAAAACAATATGTCCAATATTGATAAAAATATTCAAATTACTACGGAAAATGTTTGAAATAAAGCCCGAATTGCATAAAATGAATAAAATAAGAAGAAACAACTGCATTTTCACTAAGCACATATATTTTCTATTAAAGATATTTGAGCTATCTGAAGTGTATAAAGTGTTTTCATATTTGTACAGTATTACAGTAGTCATTTCACAGAATACAGCCATTACAGAGCATATTTCACAAAGTACATGATTTCTAAGAGTTGATTGTGCATTTGAATGTTATTACAAGCTCACAGAACAGTTTGTTGGTGCATTATAAGGGCCATGTTTTCAGTGTGTTTGTGCATACTTTGTGGGCACGGCTGATGAATTTTGAAAACCCAGTGCACTTGTGTTTAACAATAATATTGCAGAGAACTGGAGGTTTGAGCAAGAGTATGACATTTTCATACAGGCTGCATTTTCTGATAAAGATGACTGTACAAAGGCATTTATTCTACTTAATTTAGCTGAGTCAGAAGCCATTGAAAAGGATTGTTTATTTGTGTATGCACCTGCTATCTATGCAGGAGAGGGAGGAACCGTCATATTGTTGTACAGGCTGAGTCAAGGGAGGACCCTGAGTGCTTAAAATGTAAATTTAAAGAAATGTGTAACCCCCAAACAAATGTTACAATGGAAAGGCACTTATTTTACACAAGAGATCAAAAGCCCGGTGAAACTTTCACAGCATATATAACTGACTCAAGGAACAAGGCTAAAATGTGCAGATCTGGTGATTTAAGGGATGAGTTGATAAAGGACAGACTTGTGAGTGTTATTAAAGACGGTGCTGTGAGAAAAATTTTGCTTCATGACAATGATTTAACTTTGAATAAGGCCATTGACATTTGTCAGATATACCAGCTCACAGAAAAGCACACAAATATGCTTATATATGATAATAGCTCAAGAAGGAACAGTGACAAAGTTCATGTTGATAGTATGCAGCATGTGGTTAAAAGAAACAGGACCAAGCACATGGCAGCAGTTGTAGCCCCTGCAGTACTTACTGGTAAACCCAAGAGCTTTTCAGTAAATTGTTAAGTTCACACAGTCTCAGTGAAGCATAAGAGTGAGTCAGCAAACTCAAAGCATGAGCCCCAACCTAGTTTTATTGCCAACTGTCGTAATTGTGGTGGAAATCATGAATCTAAAATGGAAACATGTTTAGCTTTTGGTCAACGATGCCAAAAATGCAGTAAATTGAATCATTTCAAAAGGTTTTGTAAATTAAAAAACCCACATTCTTTTATTAAAAGAGGGAACATTTTAAGAAATGAGTTGATCAATTAGAAAGCTGCAGCCCTACTCTTTATGTTGATAGTGTGTCAGTGTTTAATGAAACAGTCAGTGCAGTAGATTTAAGGGAAACAAATTAAGTATTTCGTTCTGTTCGGATAAATTGAAAACCTATTAAATTCAAGTTTGACACAGGTTCCAAGTGCAATGTTATGTCAGCAGAAACATTTGCTGGAATGTGTCATGGTGAAAGGCTTAATTTGTCAAAGTGAGTGAAGCTTGTTGCTTATGTAGGTGAAGGAATTCAAACTGAAGGCTTAGTAATGCTTTCATGTTACTCTGCTGGGAGATGTTAAGACTTATTTTATGTGGTCAAGTGGCATATCCAGTCATTATTAGGGCTCAGATACAGTTTGAAAATGGGACTCCTTTCATTTAATAAGAAAGTCCATCATGTTAGCTTGAAGGACCACTAAAATAATTTCACCCAGTCCATTTTTTCTACCTATTTTGATATTTTCTAAGATGAACTAGTAAAGCTTCCAGTTGTGTACTCCATGAAGTTAGACCCAGATGCAGATCCAATTATCATCCCAGCTCGAAGAGTTCAAATAGCCATGCAGGACAGAGTCAAAGCCGAGCTAGATAAAATAGTGTGACAAGGTGTGATTTGTCCGGTTGCAGAACCAACTGAATGGGTATCTTCCATGGTGATAGCTCATAAGAGAAGCTCAGATGACATCAGAATATGTATTGATTCATGAGATTTGAACAAAGCACTAAAAAGACCTCATTATCCAATGCACACAGTTCAAGAAGTCGCAGCTCTGATGCCAAATGCCACTGTTTTTTCTGTCTTAGATGCAAAGAGTTCATTCTGACAAATTCAGCTTGACAAGAAATCCTCATTGCTCACTATGTTCAGTACTCCATTTGGCAGGTACAGATTTTTGAGAATGCCATTTGGGATAAATTATACAAGTGAAGTCTTTCAACGTGCAATAGAGCAACTTTTTTCTAGGTGTCCTTGTGCTATTATAGTAGACAACATACTAGTAGGAGGTAATGGTAAAGCTGAGTATGACCGAAACCTCAGAAAAGCTCTGGAAAGAGCATGTCAAGTGAATCTTAAGCTCAATTTATTTATTTTATTTTATTTATTTAGCATTTGTTAACCAGGAAAGTCCGACTGGACGCAAGTCCTTTTTCAACAGAGGCTGGGGAAGAAAAGCTCTACTTAAAAAATAATACATACAACAAATAATACATACAAGTATAATAGATCAATACAGCAAATGTACAATAGAATATAATCATTACAGTAAGATATAACTAGAAATATAGAATATAGGACACAGTGTAATTAGAAACATTATACTAAATTGTGATACAAGACAAGATTAAAATTCTAGAGTATAGAACACAGTGTAATTAGAAATATACTACTAAATTTTAATACAAGGTATTATTTATGTCATGCATTTTGTGTATGACTATTAAGAGAGAAATGCAAGTTCAGGCTACAAGAAGTTACTTATGTTGGTCATTTATTTACTAGTTCATGCCTACAACCAGACCAGACCGCTCAACCAATCGGGGACAAATTTCAACAGAAACAGGGACAAGTCACAAAACAATCAGGGACAATCAGGGACACTTTTAAAATATTATTGCTATTAACTTGAAACGTTGACAGAATCAGAGCATATGAATTAATACACATTTACGAAAGTAAAAGAAGTCTATAACTCTTAATTATTGTCATTATTCATTAAGTGTAATTCACCACCTTTCCTCCAAAAGTCACTAGTTTTAGGAGGGATTAAGAGGGACAGAGCTAAGATTTGAGTCAAAATCAGGGACGTCCCTGAAAATCAGGGACAGTTGAGAGGCATGAACCAGACCCTTCAAAGCAAACAGCCATTCCGGTGATGCCAGCTCCAGACAATGTTCAAGCCCTGCAATGTTTTCTTGGCATGGTTAACTATCTAGACAAGTTCATTCCAGACTTGAACCAACTTTCAGCACCACTCAGAGAGCTGATACATAAAGATGTACCCTGGGTCTTGGATAGAGCAACACCAAAGAGCATTTGATGTCCTCAAATAGAAAATTGCTAGTCCACCCACTCTCAGATACTATGATGTTTACAAGCCAGTTACTCTTTCCTGTGGTGCTTTGAAATTTGGTCTTGGAGCAGCCATTCTACAAGAGGGTCACCCTGTTGCCTATGCATCAAGAACTCTTACCCAAACTGAAATACAGTATGCTCAGATAGAGAAAGAGCTTTTGGCAATTGTGTTCGCATGTTCAAAGTTCCATGATTACATTTATGGGAGACCTATCCAGATCAAAACAGACCAACAACCTCTAATCACTATCTTGAGAGAGCCTATGCATTTAGCTCCAGCCAGATTGCAACACATGATGTTGAAATTGCAAATGTATAATTTCACTCATCTACAAGAAAGACAAACTTCTTTATCTTGCTGATACATTATCCAGATCACCCAGAAACACCACAGAACAGGACAAGAATGAGAACCTTGATTTTGAAGTCATGGAAGTGAGAAATTTTTCTTCCACACATCTTGTTGGGCTGAGAAATCACATAGCCACAGATCCAGTTTTACAAAGGTTCAATCACTTTATCAATCAAGGATGGCCATCAAAGCAATCTAGTTTACCTCAAGAAGTGGAACTTTATTTTCCATACAGAAATGAGATTTTGTCTGACAAAGATATCATTATGAAAGGACCGAAAGTAATTGTTCCAGAGTCTTTGCAATAAGAGTACATTACTATCTTGTATCATGGCCACCCAGGAACCAACTCTGCCAAAAGAAGGGTGAGAGGTCTAGTATTTTGGCCTTCTTTGTCACAAGATATTGAGAGAGTACTTTCATCTTCTTCTGTGTGTAATAGTACTAAGCCACATCAACAGAAGGAACCACTTCAGCTAAACCAGATTCCTGAACTACCTTGGTCGACAGTAGCTACCAACATTTTGAGTGGAATGGTCAACATTATTTGGTGTTAGTAGACTCTTACTCCAACTGGTTCGAGATTGACCTACTTCCTAATCTAGCATCCAGTACTGTCATTACTAAGACGAAGCATCATTTTTCAGCCCATGGTAGTCCACACAAAGTTATTTCTGACAATGGCACATAGCTTACAAGCCAACAGTTCAAATGAATTGCAGAAGAATGTGACTTTACTTACATCATGAGTAGCCCTGAGTACCTGCAGTCAAATGATTTGGCAAAATATGCAGTTCAAAGTGCAAAACAATTACTAGAGAAGTCAAAATGAGATAATAGTGATGTTTTCCTGAATCTCTTACATCTCAGAAACATTCCTAATGATAAACATCTTGGTTCACCTGCTCAGAGACTTCTGTCTAGTCAAATCAGAACCACATTACCAGTCAGTAGTCAATTGTTGGTTCCATGTATCAAGAATAATGGATCAGTGAAAGTCAAGCTGTTGAAGAAGCATTTAACCCAGAAGTCCTACTACGATAAGACCAGCAAATCACTCAATTCATTATGAGAAGGAGAATTGATAAGGATGCAAATGTCCAAAGGATATGATTGGAATGGTGTTGTGAAGAATATTTGCCTAGAGCCAAGATCGTACATTGTGGGATCACAAGAAGCAGAGTTTAGGCAGAATCAGAAACATTTGAGACCAGTGTCCGAGCCTACACCACAGCATATAGCCTGTGAGAAATACTATCTCAGAGTAAGTTGTCCAATGTTCCAATTCTAGAGGAAGTTCCAGAGAATATTCCCATTCCTGTGATGAATCTAGAAGTTCCTGACAGAAGTTGTTCACCAAAAACTGTCCCTGTTGCTAAATTCAGTCCAGATTGTTATGTTATGAGATCCAGTCGTATCTCCAGACCATGTAACAGATACACGGCAACTTAGGTATGAACACTGTGTTTGTTTCTAATGTTTGTAATAATGCATGTGTAACTCTAATGTTGTTTTTACCAAGGGCTGTCTATTTAAGAAGAATGATGTAGATGAATGTGTGTGTATGTATCTTTAAGAAGCTATCCAAGGGCTTGCACAAGTGTATAAATACTGAGCACCTGTGAGTCTGACTGTTATTTTGTAGCAAGCTGTTGGAATGTAAGCATGTATGTATGTAAGGTCTGTCTGCTAACCAGTTCATTTATTTTTTATGATGCCGCTATCCATCCTGATGTGTTTCTATGTATTAAAGTATCTAAACAAAATACCCCATCTGCTTGTCATGTATGCTAGAGAGGGACAAGTGACAGTAATCAAAGTCAGAGCTACAGAGTACTTGCTAGCCCCTATATTCATAACCCTATGTGCTACAGCATAATTTCAGTACCATATCATCACATTATCAACATGTTTTTCCCTTAACAGTTCTGTTTGTTTTTACCTTTGAAACAGCAATAGATTGACATTTGTCTTTAAAACATATATGCACTTACTGAAAGGTGTATTCAGGGAGTTTCTATGGGCCTTGGAAGCTACATAATTTGAATATTCTAATGCAGGAGTTTCTTAGCCATTACCATGAAACAATTACAATGAATGCTAACTTTGTAAGGGCATAAGTTTACTAAGCTACCTCTTGTTAAAGTTTGGGCAAATTTTTATTTGCATTGCGAACTTCATCCTCACTAGTGGTAAAAAGCTGTACTTAAAAGTTATGTTTCATTAATGACATCATTTTATTTTACTACTGCTCATTTTACATCAGAAAAAGAGTGGAGGCTGATATAAAGTGTAAAGGACAGCAAAGCTGACCACTACATCAGTAAGTTCATGGTACATTGGGATGAAGGTTTATGATCCATCCAACTTGGATTTCATTAGCAACCTAAAAGCTGGAACAGCCAGCTTGGCACTGCTCATTTTTCTGCAGCTGAGGGTTAGCCGCATGCATCTTAGGAGGTGCACTCTACTTACTATTCCTGGTGGAGATGGTGTTGGTTGTTTCTGTATGGAGGAGATTGCTGGGATTGCCTCTGTACCAGCCCAGTTCATGCCCACCCCATGGGGCCTCACAAGTATATGACAATAACGGAAGAGCTTAAGTAAAAACCTTCTGATAGTTGTTTGAATGATGGTCACACCAAGCTGTGCTGTGCCTCATAAAAACAATGAGCAGACATTAATGGTTGCAGTAGTGACTCAATGGTCAGCAGGACAGATGGACAGAGGAAGAAAAATTAACAATGCATTAGATACCTAGATTAGCAATTGAAACTATAGGTTGCAGAAGAAATGGCTAGGTATCCTTCCCTGACAGTATGTGATGAATTATTGCCAACCTGAAGCCAGGCAAAATGCCAGATGGTGCTTGAGAAACAAGAGTAACTAGAAAACAAATATACAGTGATTGGAGGTTAGGACTGACCCAGGTCTTGTGAAGATGAAACCATTACATCAGTCCTGTTATTGGATATTATTGATACACATTAGGATTTCACTAGTTGCACAAGAGCATATCACTGGAAAGGAAAAATTACATGGCACCACAATTATTACAGGGATAAACATATGTTTATTGGGATGAAAAGATATTACTTGTGACTAGCCACAAGGTTACATTTACACATACTTTGCTTTGATATATATTACTATAAAATGAGAAATGTTATTTATTTTGTTTTACTAAATAGAGGTAAGAAGGAGATAATCTAATGCGTTGATAAGGAAAAGACTGTATTGATTCTATTGGAGATAACAGTGACTACGAAGCTCCAGTATACTAAAATGGGATACTGGCACACAAAAACCTCACAGGAAATCAAGTAGCCGATATATATAACATTTTCTGGAGTTGCAAATGTGTGTACAGACTATGGTGTGCCTTTTTCTGGAGAAAATGGGATACGAAAAATCAACACTTTCTTGGCAATTTGCTTTATTACATATCCTTCCTGATAATATTCCTAAAGCTCAGCTCAAGGTGGTGATTTCAATTGTCTTATTTATCAAATATTATATCTCATTACATTGGAAGTGCCAAGCCGCACTAACATGGGAAGGTCTAAAGGAATTGGTAATTAGGCATATTAGGGCACAAAAGTATCTCTTTTATAAAGGTAATCACAAGTTCTGTTCTGAAAATTTTTGGAATGTATTCTTTGATTGTCTTTTAACCTGAAACACCTTTCATTTTTGTATTATATCTCTTTAATTTATTATCTGTTGTATATATTGTGAAAGATATGGGCATTGTATAGTTGTATATAGTTATTGTTGATGTTTGTACAGTGTTCTCCTGTGGTTTATATTGTTTGTCTATAAGATAATAAAATAAAAAGATTTTCAAAAAAAAAAAAAAAAAAAAAAAAAACCTCACAGGAAATGTCAGGCAAAGATAGAGTAATTGGCAAATGAAACTACAAGCAGAAATGAGAAAATAATACATTTTAAAGGGTTAGGTGCTAAACATGCAATACCATAAATGAGTTTAGAAAACTCTATTGCTGGCAATTCATATGGTTAGAGTTTTGCATTTCTACTGAGCTCATTGCAGTATTTCAAGGAGAGTGCTAAGGACTGGCTTTGAGTACTGTCATAGAAGTGATATAGTTTCATATAATGCCTTCTGTGCTGCGTATGTTCTATGCCAAGATTAGGAAATTGTCTTAGCACTACGCTATTACGATGTTGAGTTACTTCAAGGAATAATGCATTTATTATGGAATGATCAGTACATGGCCATAAGTGCGTACGTGTGCGTGCGTGTGTGCGTGTGTGTGTGTGTGTGTGTGTGTGTGTGTGTGTGTGTGTGTGTGTGTGTGTGTGTGTGTGTGTGTGTATGTGTGTGTGTGCAGGCATGCATGCATGTGTGAGCATGTATGCATGCATGTAAAAATTAATGACCATTAAGAAAGAGCTATTATAGCATCTCAGCTTTAAGTAAGCATCCATGATAGAAAACAACATTCACTGCAGTCAGCAAAAGCCTAACCTGAAATTACATGTGCATTTCACCCATTGCAGCAGACTTCTCATGAAAGAAAGAATCATCCAATGCCTGTAAAGTACATTACATCTTATAACATCCTGTGGAAGGTGCAATCAAAATATAAAATCAAAATCAAAACAAGGAATGGAAGTGAAAAGGAAGTTACTGATTTGAAGAACAGATTACCTTAACAAGTTTTGAAAAATGTAAAATTCTAAATAAAACACAACCATATATATGACATAATACAAACAAGAAAGAAACTGTAGACAAGGGTGTGTCCGGGTATGGGGTGGCAGCACTAATCATTCATTGCTCTTCTCTCCTCTTTTGTAAAAAACACAACAAGCTAATTAATGTCATGTGGTTGAAATTATATGCTTAATATCATTAATATAATGTCCTAGTCAAGTAATTCCATTTAGAACACATTGTAGTACTCCTAAAATAGTGAAGCACAAACCTCCTCCAAAAACACAAAAATCACAGAAGAAACAGTCCGCTTTTCCCGCACAATAAAGGGTTTTCCTCCAATTCACGAAAAAATACCTTCCTTCACCGATAGTTGCACAAAAATGAATTTATTGAGTGGCAAGCAGTTAAAACAGATAAACAGGATCAGTCCATACCATAAACCAGCACCGATAGTCGGTTTCTTGGTTTGGTTTAAAATAGCAGCAAACACCAGCAAACAAACAACACCACCAGCTCGTCTTGCATGTTACTAAAAAATCAGAGATTGAGCGCGCTTTCGTCCATGGATTACTGGACTTCTTCAGAATCTACATATTCCATTCCAATAAGCTCTTAAATACTTTTCTGTAAGTGTCAATTATTCCATTAATTAATTACAATTCCACTTTATTTTTAAAGGTATATGTTGTTTTATAAACCTGTCCCATATAAACAAGCCATTTGGAATATATGTCTATATAAACTTATTGCCATTACTAATATGTTCATAAACCCGTATATAGTGTCATCCTACCCCTCAATTTTAAAAAATGTATGTACGCTTATTAATATAAATAAGTACTATTGAATTAAATTCGTGTGTCTATAGTCATTATAAAATCTTCCAATAGGATGTGTTGATATTTAATGTATATACATTTGTGTATGTATGTATGTATATTTTGTATATATACATGAATATAAATAAATACATGAATATTCCAAAATATATACAATGGTGTTACATAATATAAATATGAATACACATTTAAATATAATAGAACCATAAATATAGTTGTAAATAAATAAATATATGAGTATAAATATGTGTATATTGTATATAAAAATATTAAATTATTATTAAATGTATATAATATGTTTAATAAAAAATGTATGTATATAATATAATAATATGATAAATATGCATATACGTTCATGAAAGAAAGAATCATCCAATGCCTATAAAGTACATTACATCTTATAACATCCTGTGGAAGGTGCAATCAAAATATAAAATCAAAATCAAAACAAGGAATGGAAGTGAAAAGGAAGTTACTGATTTGAAGAACAGATTACCTTAACAAGTTTTGAAAAATGTAAAATTCTAATTAAAACACAACCATATATATGACATAATACAAACAAGAAAGAAACTGTAGACAAGGGTGTGTCCGGGTATGGGGTGGCAGCACTAATCATTCATTGCTCTTCTCTCCTCTTTTGTAAAAAACACAACAAGCTAATTAATGTCATGTGGTTGAAATTATATGCTTAATATCATTAATATAATGTCCTAGTCAAGTAATTCCATTTAGAACACATTGTAGTACTCCTAAAATAGTCACTAGATAAGTCAGTTAGTCACAGCTGGGCAGATCTGGTATTCATTAAGGTGCTGGGGTCAGAGTCCTCTGCGAAGACATCAAGGCAATCTATGCAATATCTGAACCGCTATCTAGCCTAATGCAAGCCACATCAGCTAATGCTTAGCATATTAAAACTGTTACTGTCAAACATAATGTCCACCTGGAACAGACTGAACATGTACTGCCTCAGGAACAGTTAGAGGTCAAAGATCAGAATTTAATCCTTACCATAGAGTTTCAGATGCATGCCCGATGGCATGAAGCTAAGATTGATGAGATTGACAGTAGGAGAAATTCATGGTTAGTTTCTTATCAGGGGCTAAAATCTGCCACATTATGCATGCACTCAGGTCACTGGACCACAAATAGCAGCATGACTCAGTCATAGTCCATGTGGTTGCAAATGTCCTGAAAAGTACCTCCCTAGGCTATATGAAGAAAGACATCATGAAGCTCTTGGAATAGGTGTCCCAGGCTGGTATAAGTCTAGCATTGAGCAGCATTTTACTTTCTCCAAGGATGATGCCACAATACGAGCAAAAGATGAATGACTTTAATAATTGGCAGGTTTTCTGGTGGTATTCTAAGTGGTGCAATATTTGTCAGCTTGGAAGAAAATGGTCAAAAGACCATGCTGCTTTGCAAGGGATGGTCTGAATCTCTCCCATGTAGTGCCTTTTTTAGGTAATGCCAAACTGAAAGTACTTCCAACCTATCAAATGAAAACCAAGAAAATCTAAAGGTATTACTGTTCAATGCTAGGAGTCTAAACAAAAAACTCCACTCCCTAGAAGTTATCTCCACTATAGAGAATACTGATGTCTGTGTGGTCACTAAAACATGGTTAAAAGCTGCAGAAAGCACACTGACAGTGCAAGGTTATAATGCCTTCCACATATTTACACCAGCTACTTCAGAGACAGGAACTAAAGGTAAAGGTGTTTCGATTTACATCAAAAAGAAATATACCTCAAGGCTGGTCATACAGGACAATGCACTTGAGCTACTCCATATTCAAATTACCATAGAAAAAATAAAATATCACTTCCTTGCAAGCTATAGGTCCCCCTGTATGACCAAGAAACCCATGCCATGTATTTAAACTTATTGGAAACACTCACAATCCAACCCAATAATGTATCCATGGGCAACTTTAATTACCTCACTATTAAATGGCACCAAATGGACAGGCACAAAGATTCCTGGATTTTGTAAACACAAATTCCTTAGACCAGATTGTCAATACACCAATCAGGGTTGCAACCATACTAAATCTGGTCCTCACTAATATTGGAGAGTTTTGCACACCCCTTAGTGTAACGTTTTCTCTGGTAAGGTCAGACCATAAAATGGTGTCCTTTGAAGTAAACATAAAACCCTGGACCTCCAGCTAACCCTCAAATATTCAGAAACTACTCTAAGGCTAACTTCCTGCTATTAAGTGATAACCTGGCAAAATATGAACCCCCCACAAATAAAGTCTACCAAAACAAAATCTGAGGTAAATTTGGCCTCCCAGGCCAAGGACAACCTCAAGGCGCTCTTTAGCTACATTTTCAACCTCAAAGGCAATACACAATTGTGCGGAGTGATCATTGTAAATGGAGCCACCCATACTGAGCCAGAAGATATAGCAAACCTTCTGGCTGACAAATTCAGCTCCAACTTTACCCTTCTCTCCCCCTCAACCTTCTCTCAGGAAATACCATCAACTATAACTCTCCCTGCTATCACTAGGGAACATGTCCTTAATGCTTTCTCTAAGGCCAAAAACACTGCATCAATGGGCCCAGACAATATTCTGGCAATATTCCAGGCAATATCCCAGGATGCCTTCTAAATAGCATGAAACATGATCTGTCAGGACCTTTGGGACTGCTATTTAGCTGCAGCCTCCAAACAGGCTTTGTGCCTCATGTATGGAGAACAGCAACAGTCATTCCTCATCACAAATGCTGACCATCTACAGACCCTAGAAACTAAAGGCCCATAAGTCTCACTAGTCTTATATGCAAAGCCAAGGAAAGAATTATCATGGAAATGATCAATAATGATATAGTAAACCTCCACAGTCTGAACCCAACCCAATTTGATTTCATCAAGGGCAGGTCATGCCTACTCAGCTTGGTGAACTTCTTTGAGAAGGTCTCCAAAACAATGGATGAAGGCAAGATGATTCACAGTGCCTATCTTGACCTGGTCAGGGCATTTGACACAATACCCAACTCAGACATTGTTGATAAACTCAAGAGGTTAGATACAAAGCCATATGTCACTTGGTGGATAGACAACTGGCTCACAGACAGGACCCAGGAAGTAAAATTGGGGACTCCACCTTTACTAAGAGTCCAGTCACAAATGGAGTCTCTCAAGGATCAGTACTTGGACCAATTCTTTTTGGCATTTACTTCTCTGAAGTCAAGGCCATTGTCAATAGTCTCTGGCTGACTAAATTTGCAGATGATTGCAAATAGGAACTGTCATTGAATTCCACACCGAACAAAATGTTCTGCAAGAAGGGCTAATGCAGAAAAACAACTGGTGTCAAAGCCATGGACTAAAACTAAATGCCAAGAAATGCATAATAGTATTTTTTGGAAAGTCATCCACCCCTGGTAACTATCTTATTGATAACACACCCCTTATAGCTGACCCAGTAGTCAGGAACTTGCGGACACACATAGACAATAATCTAGCCTTTGACCATCACATGTCTACAGTAGTGTGAAAATCATTCTATGTTGCAGAACTTATAAACAAACATATGGAATCTAGGTCCAAGGAAGTCATTGTTCCACTGTATTCAGCATTCATTTGATCTGTCATTGAGTACAATGCCCCTTTTGGTATGTACCTATCCAGGCATATCCAACAAATGGAATGTCCACAGAGGTTCTCCAATAAAAAAATAAAGGGAGTAAGTAAAATGTCCTATGCAGACTGCCTCAAGGTTCTATCCCTCTATTCTGACTCCTACAGCCTGTCATGGGGAGATCTATGCCTGGTATACAGGGTATTGTCAGACCACACTCTGATGGACCTCCTGCATAGCAGCAAAACAAACAGCACCATAATTGCCCATTCTTAAGACTTAAACCTTGCCTGTGGTATAAATAAGACCCGCTAGGGAGACAGGCATGTACAGTATCCCAGAGACTGCCCCATCTCTGATACAGGCTCCATGTGAAGCAGATTTCCTCCCTAACCCAATTCAAGTGTATCTTGGACAATTGGATAGGGAACAGGAAATTCATTCTTGGCTTTGTACCTATGTCTCTAAGGACACAGTATACCTGCAATGGTTCATCTTCCAGGCTCCTGCTTGGAAAGGTTTCATATCCCAAGCCCCCGCTTAGTCTTATCTAGGGTACAAGAACTTGACACAGATTTGAGATGTATGTTTAGGTTTAAAAAGGCCCTTGTGGTCGTTAGCCAAACACCTATGAATCTGTGAACCTATGTGTGCATATATATATATATATATATATATATATATATATATATATGCACACACACACACACACACACACACACACACACACACACACACATACACACACACACACATGCACACACACACACATCTTAGTGGACTTCATTTTTTCATTGTTTGCAACTTATGAAACAGTGAGTGGCTGATCACAATTAACTTTTTATCATCACAGAGTAGCTCAAAACTCAACTATTCTGAATTATTTCATGGAGGCTACATATATGCCTCATGACAGAATTTGACTGCTGGATTTTCATGACTGCTCTTCCTTACAATGTCACTATGTGTGCATTGCCCTTTATGGCAACCATTTCCTCTATGCAACTGTTTTGAAAGCATCAGTGCTCTTTTAATTGTGATTTTAACATTTAAGATGCCATCTCTATGAAGCGTCTTAGCATTTTCTGCTTTACAATAGCAGACTACTCGTCTTGTAAGTTAAGGTTTAGCTATAACACACAGATCAGCACAACAAATGATGTTAGATATACATGCTCCATCTGACTTTGTCTTTGCTGACAATATTGTGAGATGCTTTGATATTGGTCACTTTTACTTAAAACTAGTCCATTTTGAGCTATTTGAAGAATTTGATACAAAGAGGCAAAACAAAGAGACAGAAATGTATAGACTATAAATAATGTAGCATAAGTGAACTACAATGGGATTAGAAAGGCATTATTCCATCCATAGTGCAGTAATACGCAAACAAATAGTATTTGTGTTTATATTGGCAAAGTTAAGTCTAGCAATATAAGTCAGTAAATGACATTTGTAGTGCATGAAGCCTGGTAAATAAATACTCATTTGGTTAAGTATGACTTTTTTCAGATGTTGCACTGTCCTGGAAATATTATAAGCTGATTAGAGCTGTGAGGCAGTTTTAGAATTAAGTTTATTTAGAGGTGTAGAAAATGGCAAAGTAGAGATGAACCATAAAAAAGCCATTTTCTTGTTATGGTTTGTTTTCACTATATGACTTGAGGAGACAGCATCTGGCAGTTAGTGCAGATGGTTAGAGCTGATGATCTTGTGCTGCAGGTTTGATTCCCTCAGCCCTCATTTGTCTACTGTATAACCTTGATCAAGTGACTTAACCAGACAGGGCTTTGGGACAATTGGGAATTTGGGCTAGGCTCCTTAATGGCCTCTTGGGCTGCATGATAACTAACTATGAACTATGATAATTAGAATGAGGGTCATAAGTCATAGCAACTGGGAGACAATAATAGGAAAGTCTTTGCAAGAAAAAATTCTAGCTACAAAACTGATGTCATTATTGAGATAGTTGTGCTGTAACTGGAAAACAGTCTGATCTGTAAAGAAAGAAGTCACCAGCATATAATAATAACAAAAATGAACGAGAAAATTTACCCCTCCTGTATACTTTGTCACTACTAGCTAAAAGGTTATTGCATGTAGCTAAATTTCTTCTAGCCTTTCCTCCACAACACTTCTTGTGGAGAGTTAATTTTGATATCGGAAGACTTGTGTAAACAAGAACTGCAGACTAAGGAAAAAAGGCTACTTGAAAGACTAAAAATAAAATGGCAGCCCTGGACCCCAGATTTTAGCTTTTGATTTGACAACTTAAAGTCTCTGATTTATCGTTTTATTTTTTCTTCTTCTCTTATTAAATGGCTAGCTTATGATGGAGCTGAAATTTTTAACACAGGATACTTAGAGATTTCTGAGGAATACATCTTGAATTGTCAAACATGGACATTACAACTATGCCTTACCAAGGTTTATTTCAGACCTTCTATTAACACTAAATAATCCATCAGACTTAAAAATATCGTATGGGTTAGTATTCTGAGCATATCTAAGCAATCCAACCTTAGTTTGTGATTTATTGATTTTTACTGTTAAAAAGAAGTGTGGCTGTGATTAATCGTAAAGGAATTACAACTTTTGTCTGACTTGCAGAACTTGTATGGTCAGAACAACTTTACTGTACTTAATTTCTTTATTAGTTGTATAATCCTGTTGTGATGTTTTTGTCATAAAAGTTGATTTAAGTTCTCTTTGAATTCTGTGGTTACTGTTTTTGATTATTCTTTTACAATATTTTATTCATTTGAAGCTGAATATTGATTCCTAAAATGAGTATGCAATTAATGATTTCCTAAAGCACAAATATTTGTACAGTGTAATAAATGCTATTCCTATTTTAAGGTAGCAGCTGATAACAGTGGTAATCTGTGTTCCTTGTGTCAAAAGTTTGATGATTTGCTTACCATTGTTAGAAATAAATCTAGACTTAATGATGATGATTGCACTTGTGTATTTGGCATGGCTTGGAGAACTGTTGTTTCATATATTAATGACTGGACTGATGAACTAAATAATGTTAGGCAAAGAACAAATACAACATGTTTAAGAAATGATGCATCTATTTCCTGCAAAGATCATTCAATCCCTATGAAACAAGATGATCCCATTGACATCTCTGGAATTCTGGATGCAAGTATTCAGCAATCTAAGGATCCAGTTTGTTTAGAAGGAAACAAAAAAGAAAGAAAGGAAGAAGTTCACAACAAATAACAAGGAAGAAAGAGGAACTGATTAATGACTGTAAAGAAAAGAGAATACGTAGCTAAAAGGACACTGCTTTGTTATGTAACACACAGGTTACAGGGAATGATGATATGTTTCTATCAGAAAACCTTCAAGTCTACAGAAAAAGTCATCATTTTTCCAATAGAGAAGGTAGAAAAAAGAGGCAAGGGGCAGGCGAAAAAGGAAGAAATCAAAACTGAACGTGGAAGGATTGAATAACATTACTGTAAGATAAAAAGAGAAAGATAGATGTTGACTACATGACTCAAGCTGTGGATTTACAATATCAGCTGGATGAGAATTGAAAATGATGGGATTAATAAGACTAATGGTGATGAAGATCTATCCTTTGTAGCAATTGATACTACAGATATTACTGTATTAGAAGCTGAAAATTATTCAGAGTTGACCAGCAAAGATATTCTTTAGAATATCTAGAGTTAGTATATATAGTTGGGGGGTGGGGTGCACAGCCCCCCACATTGGGGGTGTGGGGGTGTTGCCCCCACCCTGTTTGTTTTATATTGTATTTTACCAAAAACTTCAAAACAATACATTTTAAACAATAGACATGCATAGTTACAACACCAATGACTAACTCTCTCCAGAAGACAATATATACTCAAAGTGGGGGGATATACCCCCCACACACCCCCAACTATATATACTAACTCCAGCATCACACTACAGTAGGGGAAAGAGCATATACATTTTACTTGCCTTACAGTACTCTACACAGTGCCATATATACTAACTGCAGTTCAGTGAAATGCGATTCAGTGAAATGGGTTTTCAGTAATTTGAGTTTTCAGCGAAGTAGTTGGGGTGAAATGAAATTCAGTGAAATGAGATTCAACTAAACAAAGTAGACCCATAATAATTTAAGGACCTGGTTATATGGGTCGATTCAGCTATGAGTTTTTTTTAATCATATCAACCAATTGGTTAATGATAGTTATAGAACAATAGGTTGTATAAAAACATTTATAAAGTCTAGGAAATCAAAAATGACAAAGTCATTCTTTGTTAGTTACATTAGACCCAAACATGAGTATGGAATAACTATATAGAAACCTTACAGAAAAACAAGCATGAGTAAACTGGAAAGAGTGCAATAGAAATATACCAAGGGGATCCATGGATGTGAAAATTTAAATTATTATGAAAGACTAAAATATCGGAACTTGCACAGTGTTTCTTATAGATACCTAAGAGGAGATATCATTCAAGTATATAGAGCATTTAGAGGCAACTACCTCTGAAAATGTTTGCAGTTATCAAAAAGTACCAGAAAATCATCAGACAACCTATGTAGAAGACTCTATAGGAATGAGAAGTGTACTAATTGGTTATCTGACAGAGTAGCTGATACATGGAACAGACTACCAAATTACATTAAAACAAGTACTAGTTTAGTTATTTTTAAGAGCAGACACTTAATATGGGAACAGATGTTCTTGTATATTGGCAAGCTAGAAGGGCGTTATTGTCCGTGCTTGAAATATTTGTATGTATGTATGTAGGTATGTATATATGTATTGTTGATCTATGAGTGTTTATACCCCAAAATGGTTTACGATATTATTGAATTTACTCAGGTTTTTCTTGATTGTTATAATGAAAATAAAAGGTTCAATTAAGTGTAAAATAATACTTGAATAACAAAAAAAATGGAAAACAATGAACAAGTGTCTGCCCAGTATGATAATGTTGCTGAATGTTTTTAATAATAAAGGGTTTCTTGTTGACCCTTGCAGGATCCCAGGGCCAATAAGGATAAATAGATATATTTCATAGGAAAAAGGAACATTGAAAGAATTGGTATATAGGTAGTGGACAGAATATTCAGAACAGCTGGAATTTACACCATACTTAGTTTAGTGAGGCCACAGACAGGACACACAATCAAATGCTTTTCTGAGTTCCCTAAATAAGGACCTGTTAAGTTTATTGGGACCAGACTTGAAGTAACATTCATAAGCAGAAAAAGTGTAATGCATAAAGATAATACTTTGAGTTCAGTTGCCGTTTTTACCTGCTTACATATGTGTTTCTCACTTATTGTAACTCAGGGGTGTATCCTCAAGCAGCACTATTGTATATATTATATACAATTAATATTAATCTGCTCTCCTTTATCTGAATGTTCATTATTAATCTGCAATTGTTTGTGATGTATATGTATTCAATAAAATTTCTATTTGAAAAAAAAGAAAACATGTAATAGAAATGGTCTAACAATGCAGAAACCTATATTACCCATTGCAAACTGGACCATGGCTGTAATGGTCTTGAAACCAATACCTGATAACACTTTCTAGAATTTTATGTAGATGCAGAAAGAGAAGAGTTAGCAGTAGGAACTGATTATGGATATTTCACTTAAACTGCATTTTACTAAAATATTTCTAATAATAGAAGATAAGTCAGGCAACATTAAATTGTGATCATTAAACTTTGCCAATACAAAAATAATGATGCATTTAGTTAAAGGATAAGCCAAGTATATACGTTATACATACAGCATTTTTTTTCATGGCAACATGTTATATATTCTGAAACCAGTGATTATCTATATAATAATTCATTAAAAATGTGCATTTCTATATATCAGAAATACATTTATATAATAATTATACTTTTGTTTAATATCTAGTGAAACTATTGCACATATTCTATCCAATCTGGTAATTGATCTTAGGAAATCCCCTGTTGTCTTTCATTTACTAACATTAAATTTGTGTGTACAAAATATTAACACATTCAGTTTAAAAAGTCAAGCATTTGCATTTATTTTATCTTTATCAGAGATTTGTTTATCAAGTAATATCTATTCTAGACCATTTGCAGGTACAGCCAGGGTGAATAAATTCACAAAATTGCAAGAAAATAGCTTTTTTACAGTACATAGTTATAGGAATAAATACAAAATACTTGCAATCTGGTACTGGAAGTGTACGTAATATAATTAACAGTAAAATATTAATAAAATTTGCCACAAGATAAAATTCAGACAGAATAATAAAGGAAGCATTAGGTAAAGAAGTAAAATGTGAGGCAGAAAGAGCTCCTGTAATATGGCAAAAAACATTTAGATTCAGCTTTGTTATAGAGGTATTTTATTTATGTATGTATTTATTTACTTATTTATTTATTTATTGTAAAAGATTATTTAGAGCACTGAAGAATGCTACATGGTCATCAAGGGACAACAAGGGTGTTCTGTAAAAAGAAAGCTATTAATTGATAATAAATAATTGTGGGTGAAAGAGATTCAGAAAAGCATGATCTGTAGTCCAGTGAGCTCAATCTGTGTGTTTTTAGGGATCTGCCTGGATGTAATACACTGGGGTGCCTTCTGTGTGGAGTCTGCATGTCCTCCCTGCATTCATGTGGGTTTCCTCTGGGTGCTCCGCTTTCCTCCCATGTTAAAAAGAAATGCTTCTGGCGTGTTTCTCCCTGGGCCTCTACTGAAAATTGGCTTCATTCCAAGTCGGACTTTCCTAGTCAGCAAATGTTAAATAAATAAATAAAATAAATAAATAATATTTTCACCAACAAATATGAAGACACCACCACAGTTGCCAATGAGCACAAAATCTTGGTATATAAGTTTTGCTCTCTTTACGTGCAAACCAAGTTTCAGCAACTACGCAAGCATGAATGTTTTCCAAATGTAAAGCACCTCACTATCAGGCAATTTAATGTTTAGACTTCTGGCATTAGGAAGCGCACCCTTAATTTATTCCAATTGATACTAGTTACATTTAAAGCATTTAAGCATTTTATGGGTAATGAAGATGCTATTGGCTATGTATTGGAATTGTTTGATATGTGTTTAACTAACAATATGTTTGAGTTCAATGGATCCATGTATAAGCAGAAGCAGGGTACAGCCATGGGGGCAGCTTTTGCCCCCAGTTATGCTAATGTATTTATGGGATTTTTTGAAAGTAAACATATATATACCAATGATTTTTTTAAGAAATATGTACATAGATACTATCGTTACATTGATGATTTATTGTTTATTTGTCAAGGGGGACAACAAGAATTAAGTAATTTTTAACTGAGATACAGGATAATATTATGGGTATAAAGTTTGATGGATTACAAAAAGGTCAAAAGGTGCAATACCTAGATATCTCATTAATAGGTAATAAAGGGTATACATTGGAATATCAAATGCATAGGAAATTTCTAGGAAGTGGTTCTATACTACATGGCAGCAGCCATCATCCAGAGCATATAATGAAGGCAATTCCCTATACAGAGCTGAATAGGGTAAATAGATTGTGTAGTAATTCCATTACCAAAGAAAAGGAGTTTATACAAAGTTATGACAAATTTAAAGAAAGAGGCTACGATAAATATAATTTAAAGGAAAGTTTAAATAAGGTCAAAAAATGTGGAAAGTATTATGGTGGGGGAACATGGAAGACACCACAAGAAAGCAAAGAAGATGTATATTTTGTGTCTACTTATTCTATAGTATCAGATAATATTAGAGAACATGTTTTAAACAGCTGGAATTTATTAAAAAAAGAAGTAGACCATCTATCAAAAAAGAATGTTGTTTTTTCCTATAAAAGAGGGAGAAATATACAAGACTTTCTGGTACATAGTAGGTTTAGAATGGCATATATGCCAATGTATTCACAAGTTATAAAACAGGGAACTAAAAGATGTGGTAAATGTACCATTTGCAAGTTTATTGTACAACAATTTTATAAAATTAATGGTATTTTAGTTGAGACTAAGGGAATATACAATTGTAATTCAACAGCGGTGGTGTATGGAATTGAATGTCCATGTAAAAAGTTTTATGTGGGAGAGACAAAAAGAACATTAGCATGTAGGATTAAGGAACATGTCAGGGACATCTTGAAAAATAAGGAAACTAGCCCTTTGGCAGGGCATTTCCAAAAATATCATGGGGGTAATGTGGAGAATTTGAAGGTCACAGTGCTAGACAGCATTGAAAATATGATGTATTTAAATGATAAGTGTATAAAACAAATATTAAGGAAGAAAGAATTATATTTAATATTAAAATTTAATACACTTAAACCGAATGGTTTGAATTGTGATTGTTCATGGAAAAGTTTGTTGTAATAAGTGTATTTTCAAAATATATAGTGTTTTATGCATTTTATTATTTTTTTTTAAAAAAGTTGAATGATGTGGTTGATTGAATAATTGGATGCAATTTATTCATGAGAGAGTTGTAGCTGTTTAAAAGGGAGGGAAACTGTTCAGTGCAATGAATAATTTACTCTGTAAAGGCTATTTGCCGAGGCGCTAGAGAAGAAAACTGAAGTGTGTTTTTTGTGTTCCTTGTGTTATTGGATGTAACTACATCTTATTGGATTAAAGCTCTCTACAAGCTGCTACGGAGTCCTTCTTTGTGGTATAATAAGAACTGTTTGTTGGTGCTTTGTGGTTTTGTAGTTACATTTAAATGTCCATCAATTAGACTCTGCCTAAAAAGGCTCTAGAGGACAGCAGAGGCTTTAACCAATATGGGAAAGCCTTGAAATGAGAGGTGCATGCCATCCTTAGTGGAGTAAAATGAATTGTCAAGCATCTCATCCTATGCTAACATGGATTCCCCTGGAATGACATTAGCTGTTTAACCAATTATTGATGCCAATTATCTTTCCTTTGTATCTAGGCATCATATGAGGTAAAGGAAGGATTCCATAACATATTAGAATCTTACTTCCATTTGTAACATTCTTAGAAAGTTCTGATGTCTCTCTGCATATCTCTCAAGGACTTACATTTCAGGTTATTCAGCCCCACGTGCACCACTGTCTTGTCATTGTCATATTTATCAAAGAGTTATGGTCCTTAGGGCCTTTGTAGCAGCAGAGATCCTGGTGCCTGAATGGCAACTCACTGTAACCCTTTCTTTGTCCAGCTTGTGAGTTGCAAGTCAGTATGCCTGACAATAGAGTTACCTATCACTACAACATATTTTTGCTGTTATGGTTCCAAGTCATACATCTGGAGTGTTTTTGCTCAAGGTGACTCTTTATGGGACATGTGCATATGGTGGATGAGTGTCCTTTCTTCTAGTCCCTGGAAGTGATTGTTTCACAGCCTTAACATAAGGCATTGTAGTGCAATTAGACAAGCATTTGAATGGAGGTGTATGAAGCTCACAGAAAAAGTTTTTAAATCAGAGGGAAGCCTTCAGATTAAGGGGAATAAAGAAAATCCTGTCAAAAAGGAGGAGCATCCCAATCTGATCCCCTAGTACTAGTATAAATATGGAGGATGAGACCCTGAGAAACTACCATGCACAAACTTATAGTAAGGTCAGACAACTCAACAACTGCCAAGTTTAAATGGGAAACACAAATTGGCTTTGTGGATATTCAGGTTCAAAATTAATACAATGGGAGGACAAAAGTATTTAAATAGCTTAAGGGGAGAGTCTTCACAAAATGATGCTCATATGCTTACAACAGCCAGTAAACAAGGAGAGTGATGGAATTATGGTGTCAAATTATCGTGAGGTAGACTGCAACAGATGCACTGGGTTTAAGAACATAGCTACAATAGGGTGGGAGACAAGGAAAATGTGGACACTTAACTCAATAACTGCCTGGCCTGGAAGTCCTCAAATAGCCTTACTGTAATTCATCACATAAGAAAGAAACAAGGACATCATAACAATAATTATACCACTTAAATGGCAAAATACAGTACAATTATTTTCTGGAAATACTAACATAGGCTTAAAGACCCTAGCTAAAGTATATACAGACTGTTAAAATGAACTTAAAAGAAGGTCAATAAATGAAAAGTAGTCAGTTATCTTTCTTGCTATATGTATTGGAACTATCACAATTCAGCTGCTGATTTAATGAACACAGCAATAATAGGTTGGGATGATGGGAAAATCCTTAGACATTTAGCTCTTTGACTAGCTTGAACTGCCTTAAAGCAGACACAAGTCCTCAACTATCATGACTGTCACTTATGAATGATGTTATCATATGTGTAAGGGTCAGAGGAGGTGGATATGGTAGACAATTAGACATGAAACAGGTTGGGAGGGAGTGTCAAGGATCACATACTACATTTTCAGGTTGCACTTTCCTTGATATGAACACTAGCAAGGTGAACTTTCTGGCCTTATAGTTTAAAGGCCTGATGTTTTCAATGAGTGACATTGTAACACTTCATGAGCGTGTACAGAAACTCTGATGTGGCTTCACCAGAAGGAAGCCAATAGATTGATGGTACCCCTGACCACAAGGGTGACCACAACTAAGGATGGCACTCTGAATACCTGAAGGTATAAGGATGTTGTGAAACTGTATGAACCTGACCGGCTGGCCAGATGAGACATCCCAGCAGTGGAGACAGATGAACATACTTGGCTATGACTATTTGATTGGCTACACCCAGGAGGGGTGTCTGCTATGCCCAGCATAACAGTGATGTTGTCCTCAGAACTGCGTGCCTCATCTGTATTAAGCCTGACTCTGAATATGCATTTTGTTCCAAGTCCTTATATACCATGCTACTCACATGTTGGATTTCAGCCCACAGTCCATGCAGCTGCTGCACATCTTCATATAGGCCATACAGTGGGTAACTGTTTCATATTCCAAGACTCGTTTAATGGGTCTCCCAGAACTGAGAGACTTAATGGTCAAAAATGTAGTCTTATGTATACTATTTTATTATGTATTTATTTGTCTTTGTTTACCAGGAAAGTCCAACTAGGTAATACCTATTTTTAGTGGAGACCCGGGGAGAAAAGCTCCATTTGCTTACATTGCATTACACAAAAATCCAAACACAGAGTAATTACATTTCTATTTATATTTATACACAAGCAGTAGTTACATTTATACATTCTAAGATTTTACAGTGGTGGAAGTTATTAAAGAGAAAGCACACGTGAAACTTAGTGGATTGTACAGGCAGCAGTTATGTATAAAAATTATTTTGTCATTTCAGTAAGAGGATGAGAATATTATATTTAAGGAGAGTATTTGAAGAGTTTTAACCTTGTGATGACAATGTCCAGGTATAAGTATAAGATTGCCATTTATTGAAATATTCCCTTTTATCTGAGGCATGGTGATCTTGAAGTTATGTTAATAGCAAGTGAATAATGTCCATGATTATGTTTAATGCATTTTCAGAGTTAAGTACTACTGATACTTTTTTTTTTAATTCAGATTTTTTCCATATCTTCAAATAGACTGAACCATAAATAGTGAAACATAAAATAATATAACATAATCGACTAGTCAACTCTTTACAAAAGAAACTATATACAATCGCCTAAATATACCATCTATAATATCACGTTTCCATATACAATATGCAATTTATATTAAGATGCTTGGTGACTAATCAGATCAATTTGTTTTGTCCAATATTTCAACTTTCTACCAATAAGTGATGAATGATGTTTTTGAATGAGATCTTAAGTGTTTTAAACTTGTTTTACTTTTAAGCAGTATGCCTTACTAGCCACTAGGTGGGAGTGTATGATTTTACTAGTTAAGCAACAGAGATGAGGGAGCAGGGAGCATTTTAATTTGAAGTTCATGGTTGAAATGAAGTAGGTAAAAGCGCTAGTTAAAGCGATATTGGGTTTTACTTCTGGCAACTGCAAGTGTGTTTTTAATTTATACTTCAATCTTGTGGACGGATTTTTTTTGGCTATTGATCTTGGAGTTAGTGTATATTTTGGAGTATATTGGTAGCTTGACCCTGCAGAAATTAACTTTAAAGGAGAGCAGTGATGTTGAACATTTACCGTTTTCCTCCATTTTTCATAATTCAAGGGCTCTCACTTGCAAGTCTCAGATTTACAATAGAAAGCTAATGCTACATGCTCACCATCTCTAGTTACAGAAACATTGATGAGTGTGTGTGTGTGTGTGTGTGTGTGTGTGTGTGTGTGTGTGTGTGTGTGTGTGTGTGTGTGTGTGTGTGTGAGAGAGACTGTGTGCATCTGTGTCTGTGTATGTATATCTATGAACCTATGAACCTATATCTGGATCACTGACTGATGCCAAGTGTCAGTCCATGTCAGAGAAAGACCTGGACTCATGAGGCAATGAACAACATGCCTTTTTCTTATGGTAGGTGCATGCAGATTGGAGGCAGTGCAGCTGAGGAATGCCACCCACAGTGCAGACTCCCGTGTAGCCTAGCTGGGGTTCACTCTGATAGGATATTCAGTGCTTAATCCAGGTGATCCTAGAATGTCAGCCTGTCACATATGTGTTAACTCATATGTAGATGTGCATTTGCCTTCCAGTGCTAGCACTGCTGACACTGCCAGTGTCTCATCTGTCTTGCCATGTGAACATTGGCATTATGTTCAAACACACGTAACCTGCTGATATCCTGCATGTGCTGTTCTGTTGCTCTAGACCTTCCAGCAGTGAAACCTGTCAAAACAAAAAGACCTTATAAACAAACTTAAATGGTTAACTAGCCCATGTCCTATTTCTATGCAGTCTAACCACCTGCAATCACAGAGATCTACCAAAATAGATACTTCTGCAAAATACAGACAAGCTGATATTTAGGTATATGTTTTCAGTCCCTGTTTTGTCAGCAAAGCACTGCTTTTTTGAGCAGTAGACTGTTAAGGAGGGGAAGGGCTAAACAAGTTGCCAATTTTCCAATTTAAAGAGTTTCCACTTTGCTTCGCAAAGTGTGGGATGGGGGGATTGGGTTGCCTTGACATAGCTGTTGTTGGTGGGCTTCCACCACATTTATTATAAATACAGACTGGAATGCCTTTCCCTTTATTATGAAACTAATGATGTTTTGAGAAAGATAACAGTGATTAATGGACCTCATCCTCAGCTGTCATCCTGAGGCAAACTAATTTGCAACTTAAGTTTTATATGCAATCAGATGCTGATTTAGAGACGTTTGCTATGAAATCGCTGTGGTGGTAACCTGGTTTATGCAGCTAGTTTAGGTGTATCTCTTTAATCCAGATTGCCTGGACCTTTGTCTAGTAAAATTTCATGTCAGCTGTTTGCAGACTGAACAATGCTATAACAATAGGTCTGTAATGAGAATATCTCTTGGCCATTATTTGACTTCTAAAAAGGAAACTAGACTTTTTTACGGTATTAATATGTGTACTCTAGCTATGGTAGTGCACCATTTTTCTTGCCTGAGTACAGATAACGGATGTTTCTGGTATGAATAGACCTTGGACTAGATGCCAAGGTATTGCACAGATACTTGTGGCACAGTGGATAGTGGATTATCTCACAGCAAGAAGTTCCCCGGTTCAATTCTCAGTTGGGATTCCTTCTATTTGGCATCTGCATGTCCTCCCTGTCTTTGCATGGGTTTCCTCTGGGTGCTCTGATTTCTTCCCACATTCCAAAGACATGCAGTAAGTGAGAAACCAAAAAAAAAAACAGGTAGCAGGTATGCAGTCGGCAGCAAACGTTTATTTAAGCGCTTTTCGTCAGCTCTACAAAGCTGACTTCATCAGAATACTTTCAATGTCGTAAAACCATATATATATATATATATATATATATATATATATATATATATATATATATAGTAGTAAAATTCACTCAATTGGCACAACATCAATTAAAGCAACAGCCCCTATAAGAACATCTCAATTTTAAGGTATTGAGAAAAAGGTTAAAAAATATGTACAAATAGTTTCAACAGCAAATTAACATAGTATAATCCTAAATAATACTATTTACTCATCTAAACGACTAAGACTACTAAAAAACTTAAATAAACCAAAGTTTGAAAAATTTTTCTAAAAATTATATTTGAAAAAATGTTTGAAAAAATTCCACTAGTAAGAATCTACTTACAAAATGTGTGTACTAAATATATGTAAATAAATCATGTATATACGTACACTCTTTAGCTTCTTAGAGACCTATACTTGGTCACCTCTTCAGACTGTTTAATTTCAACACACTACTGATTGAACAAGAGTTATTTAGTCCAGGATGCAGTAAGTAGACTGGATGCTCAAAAAATTGGCCATAGGTGTGTTTGGTGTGGAAGAACTACTACAGCAAGGCTAGCCATCTGTCAGTGTAAACCTTGGCTCAAGATGATTGTCACTGTTGAAGTGACACCCCAACCCCATGTGCAAACATCAGAAAAGGGTTTGTGGATGGATGGATGGACTTGCTATTGCTGTGTGCTGGTATTTTTGTGAATGAACATCTGAGACCAGCTGCTAAGAGGACTGATGTTGAATATCAACACTGGTATGAGTGGATCTCTGTGGGACTACCTACTGTGATATGATGCAGAAGCTTGTCATTGCAGCACTGTGATCTAAAGACATTCTGTGTAATCTGACCAAAAAGTTAACGAAGTGCTTCCAAGAAATGTGTTCATCAGGAGGATATCTACTATGTACCACCACACTACTGTGTGACCTATACCTTTTCAGAGGGGTGCAATATACCATTAATTTGTACCACAGTGCCATGGCATAACTTACACTTTTTACAAAGGAGGAACACCAAGGATGCAGTGTGTATGCTTTGTAAATTCCTGTCTACACCCCTATGTGTTTTTATTTGATTTCTGGCAGGAAACTAAATAAAAATATAAGCAGCATAGATACGTTTTTAGCTGTCTGTGATTGCACTTTATAGGTGTGAACTGTTCATCAAAAAATACTGCTTGCTGGTAAATTGTTGAGGATACTGCAGTCATTAAATAATGACAACCATATCTTTTAAAAATGCATGCTGATGCAAAATGTCTTTTTCTCTCTAGCAACTTTCTAAGTATGCAGAGCAATCTGTGATTATTTTCTTTTCTTTTAACACCATTATTGAGTTATTACTTATGACACCGATAAACATGCATTTATATAACAAAAAACAAAACATAGTAACACGTTCACAGTTACAAATATTATACATCAAATGTATTCTTCTGCACAATTATCAATTCATCATTGCACAAATTTCTCAATACCTGCCTTTCCTTAAACCTCACTCCTCATCCAAAACATTTTTCTGCATGTATTGTTCCCACAATTTCCATTTTTTCTCAGTAATTTGTTCATGCCTTTTTCTCAAGATCTCACTTCCAGTTCTTCTATCTCTGTAACAATATTTACTACTTCAAATATGCTTGGTTTAGACTTTGATTTCCATTTTCTAGAAATTGCTTTTTTAACAACCACCAGAATTAAACTTAACAAGGCTTTACTTGCTATGTCTAGACAATTCATATTCTACATCCCAGGTCAAAAAATCATTTCCTTAGTTACACACCCCATTATTTCTGACAAAAAACTCTACAGATCATTTATAAATATCTGCCAACTCATTACACTCCCTTGGGGTATAAAAATACCTATGTAAACACATCTAAGCTAAAATTCTAAATATTCTAGACTCTGTTGCATATTTGGGAAACATAATTATATCAGCCCATTGTTTCCTTGTGAATTGCTTAATCAGACTTAACCCCCTCTGATTGATTCCTATAGCTATCATGCAATATTCTATATGCCCTACTAGTTATCCCTTTTATAACAGCGGTTTTGCTCTAGATTCAACTAAAAACTGCACCAGAGCAGGTTTTTCACTTAGGATCCTTGTAACCTTTTCTCTTTGCCTATACTCTATCAATTTGTAATAGGAAAGGCAGTTTCTAGTCTCCAGTACAAATGTCTTCTTGGCCTCTTCCCATTCTACCTTTCACTCTCTAGTTATTTGCTTCCAATACCTTGGTTTCTTTGCCAGTTTTCTTCAGTAAATTCCACTACCCTCTTGCCTATTCTCTGTACCCCTAAGTTTAGTCAACCCAATCGGCAGAATCTCCTTTCTCCATTCTCACATTGGCTTTGTTCTTAGAATACTTTCTGCTACTTTATGAATATACTATTCTATATGGCAGTTGTTATTCTCATTAAGGATCTACACCCAAATCTCACTCTCTCCTTCTTTCTTGGATTTCTCCCCTGCTTCATCATCATCCCTTTCCACTTTGAATTATAGCGTTCTGTTTGTGAATACAAACCAAGTAAAAACTGTCCAAACTAAGTCCAAACAAACGGCTGCACAAGCAGAACAAATAGCACTCTCAGGAAGATAAAAGAAAAACTCATTTAATGAAGTGCTTTTTGTTTTACACTGTGACAAAACTTCCTCAGACAAACACAATAATGCCAAAAATCGTTAAATACAAAACATTACATCATGTGGCCAATTAACACAAGATGAAAACAGGAAATAAAAAATTAAGAATGTGATGCGTTTATAATGAACCATAATCAACAATTTAAAAATTGAAATTTAAGATTTAAAACTATTGAAAGGGCGAATAACTCAAGGACACTAATAACTAGGCTAAAACTAAAAATATATAAACACATATATATACATATGTGCAAATAAGGAAAATACATAATTTATGCCTTAAAAATCTTCCACGGTGGTGCAGCGGTAGCATTGTTGCCTCACAGCAAGAGGTTCTCCCGTTCGATTCTCGGCTTGGGTTGGGAGTGCCTTCTGTGTGGAGTCTGCATGTCCTCCCCGCGGTCGAGTGGGCATTCAAAAGACATGCATTGAATGGGAGTGCCTTCGTTGAAGGTTGGGCGTCGGGCTGGCAACTCGACACCATAAAAAAACAACTGCCAATCATTAGCAGACCGGAGTTCCGCTGTGGCGACCCCTAACCGGGAAAAGCTGAAAGACCAACAACAACATAATTTATGCCTTAACAAATCTGAAAACATAAATTGCACATAATAATACATTAAGAGTAGTTAAATAAAACATATATATGTAAATATAAAAACAGTACATATTATAATCCCTTATTACCTCAATAAACTTTTCAATTTGAGGATACAGAACACTGAACAACGTTCATGCAAACCTGGGAAAACACAGGCCTTGAGACGTAACTGCCATAAAACACAACGGCTTCCTAATCTCACACAAATTAATACCAGGCCAGCTAATAGTCTACTCCTCCTAAATCTAAACATCAGGAGCTTAAACAATAAAATACATGAACTTCATAGCCTAATCACACAATATCACCCTGACATAATCTGCTTAACAGAAACCTGGCTAAAACCATCTACCAAAGACACAGAAATCCTGACACCTGGATATAGTATCCTTAGACAAGATAGACTGAAAAAGAAGGGTGGTGGCATTGCCATGCTTTATAAAAATACACTTACTATAGCTAAAACAGAGTTACCAATACCTCCCTTGGACAAAGCAGAAATACTATTGACTACTCTCAAGATAGGCAGCAATAAAACTATCAACTTAGTAACGGGTTATATCCCCCCAGGCAATAATGTCCCTATCATGGAAAGTTTATTACAATGGCTATCACAAACCTTACCACATGAGACTATTGTATTAGGGGACTTTAACATTGACTGGTTAAGATGCTCTTCCCAAGCTCCCACTAATCATATCAACCTAGCTTCCTTCTCTCAACTAATCAAAGAACCCACTAGGATAACCAACAATAATAAAAAAGTAACTCTTCTAGACTGGATTTTACTAAATAAAATGCCTTCCTCCTACCTAGCAGGCACACTTCCTGACTCACTAAGCAACCATCAAGCAACCTTCTTACTTAAACACAACTTCCACCACCCCCAAACCCCTATACTCCAAACAATTAGGAACAATAAACACTTTAACCTATCAAACTTCTTAAATGACCTAAAACTCTACAATTGGTCCCAACTATATTACCTGCCACTAGATGAAGCCATCAATCACTTTAACTCCACATTTCTAAAAATATTAAATAGGCATGCTCCAGAAAGAACTACCAGAGTTAAGACCAAAACATTCCCATGGCTAACTAAGGAAACAAGACAAAAAATAACAGAAAGGAACAGAGCCTGGAAAATCTGGCGATCCAACAAAACACCAAGTACACAGCAAGCCTACCAACACATTAGAAATCTAACCAAAAGACTAGTCAAGCAAGATAAAAGAAATTACTTTATCAACCACCAAAATCAATACAGGAACAACCCAAAAAAATTCTGGACAGGATTAAACAGGTTACTATGCCCTGGAAAAATCAGCACTCCACCCCCAACAACCGGGTTAATGAAAGAAAACATAGCTGAATCATTCAATACTTTCTTTACTGAGACCATTCTTGCCCTTTCACAAAATCAAACTTATACCAAAACCACTACTATTGACCCCAAACCTAATAATAACCCAACTTTTAAGCTTCAAACCACCCCAACCTCCTACATAAGAAAATTACTTTCTCAATAAAAGCCAACAACACTAGGAGTAGACTCCCTCCCCAACGAATTCTTAAAACTGGCAGCAACAGAAATAGCCATACCAGTCTCTATCCTAATAAACAGGTCCATCTCTGAAAGCTCAGTACCCCTGATCTGGAAAACAGCCTATATTATACCCCTTCATAAAGGGGGCAATTCTTACGATATATCTAACTATAGGCCAATAGCCATCCTATCCCCACTTGCTAAAATACTGGAGAAATGTATTCACAAACAATTAATTTCCCACCTTATTAAGCAAGATCTTATATCCCAAACTCAACATGGGTTTCGCCCAGGTCATAGCACAACCACTGCCCTGCTAGCATTCACTGATACCATTAACCACAGCAGAAATAATGGCAAATTTTCTGCTGCCCTTTTCCTAGACCTGTCAAAGGCATTTGACATGGTTAATCATGAAAAATTATTCTCCCAACTTTCTATCTTCGGACTAGATAATTTGGCAATCTCATGGTTTAAGAACTACCTCAGCTATAGACAACAGGCAGTACTATGGAATAATAACTTGTCTCCACTCTTACCTGTAACACTCGGTGTACCTCAGGGATCCATACTGGGCCCCCTACTATTCCTAATTTTTACTAATAATCTCCACACAGCTGTAAATAATTCAAACCTCATCCAATACGCTGACGACTCTGCTATAATATGCAGTGCCCCTACCCTAGCAGACCTACACAAAATAACCCAGGAAAACTTTCACTCAGTCGAAACCTGGCTTACTGACAATGCCTTAATACTCAACCCCAGAAAAACTAAACTCATATTTCATCCTTTAATCGCTACTGCCCCCTCCTCCTCCTTTACTATCCTCTCAAAAAACGGTACCACTATATCACCCGACTACCACACAAAGCTCCTAGGTATCACCATTGATAATAAGCTCAAATTTGATGCACACATTAATCTAGCCATAAAAAATACTAACAAAAAGCTGGGTAGTCTCTACAAACACAAATCATTCCTGACTCACAATGCTAGAACTACAATAACACAAGCACACCTTCTCTCAGCTCTACGATATGCATCACCAATCTTAACCAACCTATCCAAAAAAGAAACAAATAAATTGACCTCCTGTTATAATCAGATAGCCAAATTTGCCAACAACAGCTCCTTTAGAACTCATCACTGCCAAAATCTAAAACAATTGGATTGGCTTGAACTACCAAACCTACTAACCTATAACCAGCTGATCATCACACACAAGCTACTCCACCATCCAAACACAACACCTTCATTAAGTAACTTAATCCAACAGTACTCCTGTCCTAGGCAACTCCGCTCCACTAACAAATTACAGTTAGCAGTTACCAGATCTCACAATCATGCTGGTGACTCCCTATATTCTTCTTATATTGCCAAACTCTGGAATTCTCTGCCTACATCCTTAATGCTTGAAGCATCCCTCTCTAAATTTAAAATAACTCTCAAATCTTACCTAAGAATAAAATGGCTATGTCCCTGTTCCTCACCAGACTAATACTTTTATCTCATCTATACCATTGTAACTTGCATGTTTTATCCTCATAAAACTTGTTTACCACAACTTTATCCTCATAAAACTTGTTTACCACAACTGAAGAAAGATGGCTTATCTGTGTTAATCTGTTCTGTATATTGTTATTTAGACTTGTTATCAACTGTACCTCTCTGATGCTTAATTCCTTACTGTAAGCCCATTGAGCCTAGTTTAAAATAAGTATCCTGAATTATCTGCTTGTCTGTTAACTTGTCTCCTTGGAGCTTTTCTCCCCGGGCCTCCACTGAAAATGGACATATATCCAGTTGGACTATCCCGGTCAACAAATGTAAAATAAATAAATAAATAAATAATAATTCAAGTTTGTTTAAGAATAAAGATACAGAGCCACCTCTACCATCTGGCACAAGTTTATCTATGGCTCTGAAATTAAATTTGTGATCAGGATATTCCATAATGTGCCTGGCTAGTGCATTGTCAGATTTGCCCCTATTGATCTGGTATATGTGTTCATATACGCGTTCTCTTAATCTTCTCTCCATCTTGCCTATATAGAAGGCAGGGCAATTACCACACTGAGCCAGGTAAATCACCATTTTAGATTGGCAGTTAAGCCTATGTCTGGTGGTATACTTTGTTTTCCTGATTATAAAATTTGTTCCAATGGTCATGTATTTGCAATAGGAGCGCATCTGACATTTAAACATTCCCCGCCTATACAACATTGGTACTGGGTCTGCTTCCAATAAGTTTTTAAGATTGCATCCCCTTTTAAAAATAATGTGTGGTGTATCATTAAAACTTTCCCTGATGGATAAATCACTTCTGATAAGTTTCCAGTTCCTAAATAAAATCTGATAGATATCCATAGCAGATGAACTGAAAGGGGTAATCAAACTGGTAGCAGTTGGATCAAATCTAGTACGTACCTGACTGATCTCCCCGTTAGTACATTGCACATTTGAAATTATATTGTCCTGTCTGAATGCTAAAATGGGTTTGAAAAAACCTGTTTTCCTTTTATGGCAAACTTCTTTGATTATTCCTACCAGAAAAGTTTCAGGATAACCCCTACAAAGGAACATGTCCCTTAATTTGTCAACTTCTATTTGGAAATCTACATCACTAGTTACCATCCTAGCTGCTCGAACGAGCTGGCCCTTCACCACTGATCTTTTTTTGTGTATCGGGTGGCAAATATTGAAGTGGAGAAAGCTGTTAGAATATGTACTTTTCCTAAAAATACGTGCGACATAACAATTGTTCAGCACATCTTTGGATAATTCCACATCCAAATAGGAAACAGATAATTCACTAAAAGTATGTGTAAAAGTAAAATAATGTGTTGTAGAATTGAAGTACACTACAAGGTTGTTAGCTGTATTTACATCACCTCTAATCATGATGAACATGTCATCCAGAAAGCGAGTATAAACCTGGATGATGTCACTGAAAGGATTATCCTTCTGGATAAATTCTAACTCCCAAAAACCCATCACTAGGTTGGCGAAGCTAGCACCACAAGGGGAGCCCATAGCCACACCAACTTTTTGTAAATAGTACTTGTTATCAAATGTCACAAAGTTATTAGTTAAAATAATATCTAGTAATTCCTCAATCAATGTGACTTCAGTTGGTGGGGCTCCCCTTAGGCGTAGCAAGAAGCTTACCCATTCTATGCCTGTGTCGTGTGGGATTGAAGAGTAAAGATCCTTGAGTCAACTGTTAGAAAATGTAATGTTTAAATTTCAGATGTGCTCCTATTGCAAATACATGACCAGTGGAACAAATTTTATAATCAGTAAAACAAAGTATACCACCAGACACAGACTTAACTGCCAATCTAAAAATGGTGATTTACCTGGCTCACTGTGGTAATTGCCCCACCTTCTATATAGGCAAGATGGAGAGAAGATTAAGAAAACACATATACCAGATCAATAGGGGCAAATCTGACAATGCACTAGCCAGGCACATTATGAAATATCCTGATCACAAATTTAATTTCAGAGCCATAGATAAACTTGTGCCAGATGGTTGGGGTGGCCCTGTATCCTTATACTTAAACAAACTTGAATTATTATGGCAGTTACTTCTCAATGCCTATGTTTTCCCAGGTTTGCATGAACCTTGCTCAGTGTTCTGTATCCTCAAATTGAAATGTTTATTGAGGTAATAAGGGATTATAATATGTACTGTTTTTATATTTACATATATATGTTTTATTTAACTACTCTTAATGTATTATTATGTGCAATTTATGTTTTCAGATTTGTTAAGGCATAAATTATGTATTTTTCTTATTTACACATATTTATATATATATGTGTTTATATATTTTTAGTTTTAGCCTAGTTATTAGCGTCCTTGAGTTATTCGCCCTGTCAATAGTTTTAAATCTTAAATTTCAATTTTTAAATTGTTGATTATGGTTCATTATAAACGCATCATATTCTTCCTTTATTTCCTGTTTTCATCTTGTGTTAATTGGTCACATGATGCAATTTTTTGTATTTAACGATTTTTGGCATTATTGTGTTTGTCTGAGGAAGTTTTGCCAGAGTGCAAAACGAAAAGCGCTTCATTAAATTAGTTTTTCTTTTATCTTCCTGTGAGTGCTATTTATTCTGCTTGTGCAGCTTTCTGTTTGTGTTATGTATATGAGCCTTAACTGTGTAGCTGTAAAATATCCCTTCAAATAAAGTAATTCTAAAAAAAACTGTTCTATTGGAAGGATCAACTTATAGGTTTATAGGTTCATAGGTAAAGGGTAGCTGCCCTTGCAGGTCATTTTAAGCCTAGCCAATTTTTTTGCTTGAAATAATTTAGCCCAATGTGATTATGGATTGGCCTTACCCATCCTGTTGTCAATAATTATATATTACCCCAATGAGAATGATTGGAATCATACCATAGATAATGTGAGGAGATCCATGCATGGGATAAAGCATTTAGGAGCTCCCTTTGTCAGTTAGTAGTACAGAGGGCGGTCCTGGGCTAAATTTTCTGATTCTCATCCATAGATCTAAGTTGCAGTTTATTATGGATAGGGATTAACTTTGTTTTTTGTGGATCGAGAATCAGTTCCATAACAGTGCTATCCTCTGTGAGATATACCTGTCCTTCTGAGTTGTTCTGTTGATGTTGCAGAAGAGGTTTATATCCCTAGACCAAGTATTTCTTATGCCATTTGACTTGCTGATGTGCAGTAAATCCATCTGTAATGAGTCAGAGGATGCCTGTTATGCCAGACACAGGTAATCCCTTAGCAGTCTGTAGGATACCAAGTATAGTGACAGGGCTTTGAGTCAGTCCATGTAAGAAATGTTGTTTATGCCTTGTATCCTTTTACTAAGATATCTCTGTGGGTGTTCCAGTGGTATGTGTCTGGGCAGATGAATGCCAAAGTGGGCATTATATTCAATGGCTGATCTAATGAAGACTGAGTAAATCGGGAGTGGCATCCCTAGATCTAGACACAATTCCTTTTTTACAAGCTTTGCAATATAGAAGTACTTTCTTATAACAATGGTCATATGTTGGTCAAAAGTTAGCTCACTGTCCACATAAGCTCCCAAATCCTGAACAAATGAGTCAACTATTAGGTGAATATTGTCAATGTGGTAATTCCCCAGGGTATATGACTTCCTAAAGGCTACAATGATGCATTTATTATCACACTTGACCCTTGTCCCCTTCCCCTCCAGATAAAAATATTTAACTCCATATTAATTACTATGTACAACTTCTCCTCTAATTGATAAAAATAAGCCTGAATTGCGTAAAAAACTAAAGGGACTAAAAACATTTTTCTTGCTTGTATCTTGTGTAATTCTTGCGCAGAAAACTCTGCTAAACATGATTCCATTTTTTCATCCATGTTTTGAAATTGTAACTGCTTTTTTAACTAAATACTGTAGCATATTCTTACATCTGTAAATATGTATATTTTTAGTATATCCTTATATCTGTAAATATGGTTTGTTCATTCACCCAAGCTGTGTCTGCAAATGGTCCACTGAGATCAGATCACTAGCCCAGTAAACAAATATAAATAAAAATAAAATAAAAAAATACAAAATGAATCTTTAAAACCTGTCCATGAGTATTGCAGTACTATATTTGTCCCTGATTGTTTGTCAATGATTCTTGGAGTAGGAAGTCAAGAACTCTAGTGGCATAGCTGTCAATCAACTGTCCCTGATTTTTTGCCTTACGTTTTTGGTTTGCATTTTGTAAAATGAGTGCTTTTCTGTCAAATCATTGAACACAGCAGTCACTTAATAATAAAATGCATTTAAGTTTCAGACTTCATAGTCTTCATAAAAATGCAAATCTGTTATTTTATCAGCAAACTATATAAGAACAATATTTAAAATGTGACCCTGAATTTAGGCCTATTTCCCTCATTATTTTTTGGCTTTGTCAATGATTCCTTAACAAAGAGGTTGAGAGATGTGTGTGATAGGCAATTGTAATAGTAGATACTGCCCACAGCAGAATACAACAATTTCATAGTTATTTACATATCCTGTCATTCACATCGGGGAGGTGTCCTGCAGCAGTGGCAACTTGAAGTAAGTTACTATGGCTAGTGTTTTGATTGCCAGAAGTGTATGTCTGTTTGGGGAGAGGTCAGTGGATGAAAGCAGGAACAACTAGGGTGATCACAGTAAAATGATTATTGCTGTGGTTTGAGGGTGGAACAGAGCATACTGTCTAAAAGCTCCAAGCTGAATGATATTTCTGTAATTAGTTGCTTTTTCTCTTTTCCAGGCATGAAACCAGATAGACCTGTGGCAGTAGGCAATGCTACTTGTAGTGAGCAAGGGGACACTCCACGCAAGTACAAAATTGCTAGTTATGATATGTGAAGGGTTGAACTTGTGTTGCTATTTCAATATGGAAACAGACATTAAAGGTGCCTTCTGATTTTAGAATTATGGTCATGGTTACAAGCAGGTTAGTGTTAGAGTGTTTGGTTTAGTGTTAGTGTTTTAGGGTTAGGGTCAGTGTTTTAGGTTTAGGGCTAAGGCCATAGTTTTAGGATTATGGTAAGTTTTATGGTTTGGGTTAGACTTTTAGGATTGGGCTTTTGTGAATATGGTCAGAGTTTTAAGGTTAGGTTTACAGGTTAAGAGTGGAGTATCAATGTTAGGGTCAGAGTTTTAGCACTAGTATCAGTTGTCAAGGGTAGAGCTCTAGAATGTAATAACTCGATTGCTTAAGTTATATTTTGTAGTGTGGCCATAACAGGAAACACACACAACCTTTTTCTCCTTTTGCAATACTCCCCATGACCCAGAATAATTCAGCTGTTCTGTTCCAGGTATATAAGAGTGTTACCCTTAATCACTATAAGCAGCCAACACCAAAAGAGTTAACAGTACTATACTGCCCACTGTACAATACAATTATATTTATTTATTTGTTTACTTATTTATTTATGTATTTATTTACTCTTAATTTGTTATGGCAGCCAGTGGGGGGGGGGCTGCTTTATTGCATCAAGCAGAAATACATTACTTCAGCTGTTATTTCACCACTTTTAAGATGTGATTGCCAGAAGTGGGTATGGAGGGGTGAGTCTGTGAATGAAAACCAAGGACAATCATGGTCCATGTGGAACAGTCATCAGTGTTTCTAGTTTGGTAGAGAGAGATGTATGTATATGTGTCCAAGAGTGACTGTGGGCATTGTTTTATTTTTTTTTTTCCTTAGAGTCAGATGTTAGAGGTGTGCACAGAAGCTGGATGTCTAGTTTTGGTAAGGAGTAAGGAAATGTTCTGCATTGAAAAGGACAGGGTTGTTACATACTCACTGTTATGTAAAAATGATATGCCTTGTTGTGGGAAGTCCATGTATTGCTGAACAGTAGCAAGTTGCAATATGTTGCTGTGGTTGTGATTTTCATTTTATTCTCAGTAAGACATTAGATATGCACATAATGTGGGTAGAATTATTTTCTTGCAGGCAAGTGATGCAAGACAGCAAATGGCAGATCCAGGAAACCTTCTGAATAATTATTGATATAGATCACTTCCAAATGATTAATATGGTTTGCTGATTGGATAGTATATGTCAAAGACCAATGAGGCTGTTATATTTATGCAATTTCTTCAAGTCAAAAGTAGTGTACCTTTTCAAAAGGGTTATATTCCACTAGAACAGTGAGAGCATGTTTTATACTTAAGTATCTTATTAGTAGCTACATTTTTAATACGAGCTGTCTTCATGAACTGATATATACAGCTAACAAATCCAGTACTTCAGAGGGATTTTCTTGCATTTCTGGCAGTATGCTGTTTTTCCACCTGGGGCTATTTGACCTCTCACAATAGAGTGATGGCTTCTGTTATAACATTCTGGCAATATGCTTGATTTCCAAATGGGGGCTATTTGACCTCTGCAGAAAAGACTGGATAAAACAAATCTTGAGACTATACATGTACTAAGTTCTCATTATGTTAGAAATAAAAATTTCATATACTTCATCCCCACAATACATATTTTTCAGAGTAACATGAAATGGCTACAACACCATGCTTTCAAGCAGCTATAGCTGTAAAGACAAATTCAGAGGATTATTGCAGTGGAAGCTCTGATCATAGAATTGCACTCTTATGTATGTTTTGTAGCTAAATAACCTGTTGTTATTACAAGAAAGTTTCATAAAAACTCAAATGAGTGAAGGCATACAGTCCCCAGTGCATGTGCATTTATTGTCACATTCTAACATTTTATGTTATACTAGTTTTTTTATTGCAGGTGTTATAGTGAATTTCTGTGCAGGATGGTGAGTAGAATAATGATCTAAACTATTTCTTTATTGAGTTTTTATAACATAATTTATAAAATTCCTCTGTATTTCACCAGAAATTATATTTTCTTCAGTTTTAACATGATGGGATTAAAATGCCAGGCTTTCAAGTGGCTAAAGCTGTGGAGTTAAATTTAGAGGTATGTTGAACTGGAATTTCAAAGGATAGAACCACAGTCTTATGTGTATTTTGTACCTTAATAAACTGTTTTATTATATGAGTGTTTTACAATGAAATTTCAAATGTATACGGAGGTATAGTCTTTTAGAACTGGCCCAATTAGCCTTAGTTCATGTGCATTTAATGCTGCAGTCTGAGATGTTACATTGTAGTCACTTTTTATTTTGGGTGCTGTGGCGAATATCATACTTAGTACACAGTATGGGATAATGGCCTAAAATGCTTTTTTATTGAATTTTCACAACATCAGTACTACAAGTCCTCTATATTTCACCAGAGAATTTTTTCCAGGTGTAACAAGTTGTGGTTACAATGCCATGTTTTCAGACTGTTAAAGTTGTGGAGTCATCTTTAGAGGTATGTTGCAATGGAGGCTATGAGGTTAGAATTGTAGACTTAATGTTTTGCAGCTGAATATCTTGTTGTTATTATCTGAAAGTTTCATAGTGAAATCTTAAAGGGGACATAAAGAAATGCATTTTATTTATTTATTTATTTATTTATTTTATTGGCATTTGATTACCAGGAAAGTCCACATGTGCCAAAAGATCTAATTTTCAGTGGAAGGCCATGGAAAAAAACATCAGTTGCATAAAATAAATCCTCAAAAACTCAACAATGACACATAAAATGGTAGAATGCAGATATACAACTATAAGCTAGTGAAACTCTAAATATACACAAACATTTGACAATAAATAAAGAATGGAAACTATTTACAACAGAGGAAGCTTTTTGAAAGCATGTATGTTTCAAAATTAGGAGCATGTCAGTTTTGTAAAAGGTTTTCACTAGAAAGGCAGGAAATGATATGAAGTAGATAAGGATAGTGAAGGCTAGAGTATTATGGGTAGGGTGAGAGCTCAACTTGGATTTGAACAGGGCAATTTCCAAAATATAGATAATAGTTGCTTTAGTGTATGTTTAAAGGCATAGTGGTTTGCTGTAGTAGTAAAGAGTTGTAATGTTTGTCTATAGAGTAAGGGAATAGAGGTTGTGTCCAGTGGTATCTTAGGTCTTTGGATAGAGAATATTTTTTGTTATCTATCCATGAGGTTTGTTGGAGTGATAACTATGGATACTGATACTAATGGTAGAGTAAACTGAAGGTTTACCTATAATGTTATGTATAATTGTCAATTGTAGGTAAGTTAGGTGATGAGGAAGTTCAAACAACATTACTGTTTGGAGCACTGTGCAGTGATGTGCATAGTGGGCTGTACTCATTGTAAATTTTGCAATTTTATTATAGCATACTTTGAGTTTACCTTTTAAAGAGGTTTGTATGCTAGTAAGGATTGAGGCCGTACATAACAGTGAAGGTAAGTGCTATATGGTAGCAAGGGTAGCTTTGGTGGATATATTTAGGAAATGCTTGTGTCTGTAGAGCATTCCAAGTTTTTTTTTTTTATATTATTTTGTCAGTGAATGATTGATAGCCTTTCAAAGACAATGGTGGCTGAAAATATCTCTTCAACCTTTGCTACTTCACAGAGTTTTGTTCCCCAGTTCAATTCTCTGCTGGTGAGCCTTCTATGAAGAACTTGAAACCAAGTTTTCCCTCTGCATATGTTTTACCAGATACTCCAGATTTCTTCTGCATCCTAAGACAAACTATAGGTGATCTGAAGAGCCTTCCAATTGTCCAAGAGTTGTATATGTGTGCGTGAGCATTCTGTGATAAAATTAGTAATTTTTCCATCTTGTACATAATTGAATACTCTAATGCAAGCATCCAGCAAGCCATAGCTCCCCTATGATGTGTGTAAAAGATGACAGAAGGTTTGCCTAAATCCAAATTCTGCAAGTTGCAGAACAGCTGCTTTTCTTTGACTGGACTGAGATCCAAACCATTATACTGTAGAACAATTAACAATGCCATTATAAGGACAAGTAGACATAGGAATCTGGAAAGGTTGTCCTGCTGCTGAGTGATTATCAGGGCATTTCTGTTTTGTCATCCCCATTTCCAATATTTTGAAAGGTTAAGTATTCAACAGTTAATTGTATATTTGGAACAAATGTATGTCCTTCCAAGTGCTGCCATTTTTTGATGGGAATCAGCTGTCATAACTACTTTGTTTGGCATTGTTTCTGTAGCTGTATTTTCAAGTGGAGCTATGATAATGGTTTGGTTTCTGTAGCTGCATTATTAGACTATATAAAGCTTATCTCTATAAATGAAGATATTTACATGCAAGTTTGCATTACATTTCATTATTGCTTTTTACAGCTAAAATTTTAATAGGATTGAAAACGTGTAAGTAATTTTAGAAAGCTAAAGGCTATGATTCTGTGCATGTATGTCTGAGCGTGTGTATGTGTGTGTATGCCTGTGCGTGTGCATGTGCACGCGTGCATGTGTGTGTGTGTGTGTGTGTGTGTGTGTGTGTGTGTGTGTGTGTGTGTGTGTGTGTGTGTGTGTGTGTTTGCGTGTGTGTGTGTGTGTGTGTGTGTGTGTGTTCTTTTAATCAAACTCAGAGCCACTGTTTATTATCCCCAGCATGCTAAGACATGCCAGATAAAGCAGAAATGTAGACTCTGTGGTTACAGTGTAACCATTCAGGTGAAAATACATGTCTCTCTCAGACTTGGAATGGAATAAAGAAAGGCAGTAGCTTAATTTTGTAATTTTATAATTTTACAATAAAATTCTGCAAAACTATTCTTAATGAAACTCCAGTTTACACTATATATGGTTCATGTCATGTGAGTGCTTCTTTTGTCATAGTAAATAACAAAAAAAAAGACAAAAAATGTTCTTTTTAAGTCACTTAGTGAGCTCCACCTCCTGCAGCCCTTAGCATCTTCTGCACCCTTGCCTGTTATTACTAACCTAGTACATCTCTTGCAGCCAGTTGGGTAGTTAACACCAGCCCAGCTCCCATATTCAAAGCAATACCTGGTATGACAGTTCACTTGCTTGCCACAAAAAAGTTACCAGGAACTCTTCACATTTGTGAGTCAATTGTGTGGCTCACCTCCTGTCCCTGTTGTTATCTTGTCCCTTGGTTTTAGCATGCAGTATCATATCAGTGACCCTTTGATGTACCTCTGCTAGTGTTCTATTATGGCCTACGACAGAAGTGATGCCTTTCACCACTCCCTGCCATAGCTGATCTTGTTAAATCTTGCTGGTTTTACATTTGACAAGGATGCATCTATCACATCTGCACAGTGCCTGCATTCTTCATCTTCTGCCTGGTGATCTTTTCAAGTCATCAGCACTCTGTTAGGCCACTGATAAGATCTGCATTCTTTTGGTTATATATGTTGGTCACTGTCACTACATGTGTGCATGACTGCCCTTGGCTGACTCCTATGTCTCAGCACTATCTCACTGCTTTCTTTGTGGCTAATCAGCTGGACAGTCACCTGAGCTGCCTTTGTGCTATGTTCTCTGTCATGGTGATCCAGCTCCTATCTGGGCACTCTCTGTCATGCCCTGGTTTAAATAGGAATATAGCAATAATACTAGGTGAGCAATCATGGGAACCATGAGATGTTTAGACATGCACAACTTTAAGAAGATATACTTAAATGTTCTTGCTACCCTTTTCAAGCACTTATTGTGCTTCTATCCCAAATTTATCAGGAATCTACATGACAATCCTATGTAAATGTATGCTTAGTCATCCAACCATGAAAACTAGCCTTAAAGGTAACCAAAGTAGTACTTTGTTTGACCTCTAATAGCAAGTGGGAATATATTGAGTTAGGAGCCAATCCCTGAAGTGAGTCTTACACAACCCAGTCTTCTACTTCCTATCATTCCCTCTTACTGCTGTGCACCACTGGAGCTTGATGTAGTGCTGAGGTACATTACCAGGCATCTTGTCTTCTTTCATTAATCCTATATCTCAGTTTCATGTCTTTGTCTCTAAAATGTTATACCTGACAATCTTATCTCAATGCAGTCTACTGCAATATGGTGACCACAGCTTTTATTATGCCAAAACACAGTTATGATAATTAGGCAACTTAGCATGATTGTCTCTAAACTGTTGCCATAATGCATTGTGCTATTATACCCAGTCAGTAGTACCATGCTTTTTTCTCCCTGCCCATAAAGCATGTTCACACTATGCTTATGTATGAAGTCTGCAAAAGCCAGTAGTGCTACATCATACCAGTGATATTTTCAGTAATGTACTACTGCTAGCCACCAATATACATCTTGTCATGTCCATAATGTGTTGCCATGCTCACAGGGTTACCATTGCACTCCCCTTGAAGACACTGTTTCTTCAACCACTGGGCCTAGCAAGACACCTACATGATGCAGCCAGGAAAGCCAAAATATTTTTATATGGGAGCGCAGAGTAGGCCATTATGATCAGAATCATAGCTGGAGAGAAGGGGCAGCTAACCCAGCTGCAAGGTATTAAGGAGAACAATCAGCAGATGCCAATCAGTGAGAAGTACAGTACAGGCATTCATTTCTGCATTGGCAGTGACATATAGCTTTTGTTGTCAGGACTGAAGCACTTACCTCAGAGCTTTGTGTATGGTATGACTTGCAGCAAGCTGTTTGCTATAAGTGTAGCAAGTAGCCTGCCAAAGTTTTTAAAAGTAGATCCATATGTAGATTTTTTAGCTCTTCATTAGAGCTGTGATGAGCACAGATTCTGACTACAATGGTAATGCTAGGAGAGAAGTGAGAAGTACCAGATTGGGGAACAGACTTTTTTTCTTTGCTCCTTAATAGTTGAGGGTGCTGGATCATGAAATGCCACCAGGCACAACATGAGCCATCTATAGCTGTGATTATGATGGTCCATTGCAGAAAATATGTCCATGACATCAGCCGACCAGGATAGTGAATGATGATGCCACTGGTATTACCCATTCTAGTAAGTAGTGTAGGCATCACTATAGCATGATGCAGAGCTGGCACCCTATCCTACTTTACCAGTGGAAAACAAAGGTTAGGGAGAGTATGGTAACTTTTGTAGTAATAACTGTATAGCTTACTTTTTATTTTAACTACTGCCTAGTTGTTTCTTTGCCTCGGTTTTTAACATAACCACAGTGTCCTTCTTTTCTTTTGCATTGATCAAAGAGACAGAGAGAATCTAAGAAGGATACCTGTCTCAGGAGAGCTGAAAAGCTTTCTTGTAGTAGGGTGTGTATACTAAGTCTATGGCTGTATTATGCAATTGTATATCTCTTTGAAAAATATGAGTGTATCATTGTAGGTTATTTTTTTTATCTTTGTTTATTCTTTTCCTTTTGCAGGTCTAGTTGTGGTGCAGAATATATAGTAGTGGCAACCACAAGGGTCTGTAGAAACTCATATACCTGTTGCTGTGTCACCAATAGCTTCCAGGCCTGTTTTTGGCAGGGGTACAAAGGTCACCCTGATGAAAGTGACCTAGAGGGCCTGCTGGGGGCCACTGTGACCACTTCTTAGGAGAGAGAAGCTTTTATTATAGTCATCTGATTGTGTCCCACTTGGTCACCAAGTGTCAGGTGGGAGTGGCTGGTTGCATATGTATTGCATTAGCAGTTGCAGTCCTACACTGGGACAGTGGAACATCTTCTTGTGCAGCTGATTGAGGTGTATAATTGGTCAGCCCTAACCATCAGTCCACCAGAGCAAAGGCTGCCCATGATATCAGCCATTGAGCTGACTGATGTCTCGGTGAATTCCCCTGTGAAGTGATCAAACAATCACAATGTATGCTGTCTTATCCTCCAGCCTGATGCTCCTTTTCCTTATGTGTCACTCCATGCACTGTTTGTAATCCAAACCCGACCATCATCAATGTCTTCTCTCTGTTTGCTATATGTCTCCATTTTATCCCCATTTTGAGCCTATACCATTCCTGTCTGCCTGTTTTTGCTGCCTTTTATGTTTGTTTGCCTACACCTACTGTATTCATTGTTCCCTCTTTCCTTCTGTTATAGACTCCTTCTTTCCTTCCCCATCTTCTCTTCTTAAAAACTAGAAAATGTGGGGATTTCCCAAAAAATGCCCTTCTTTTTCCCCAGTCTATTTTTCTTTAAGGTTGCCCTTGTCTGTGTGCATCATGTATATATATATATATATATATATATATATATATATATATATATATATATATATATATATATCATGAACTGAGTTGACACTTTGCTATGCTGGCTGGCTTATAGTGCCTGAGTTGGTGCTGTGAGGCTCTTTGTTGTAAGTGTGAACATACATAGACTTGGACATGCCATCTTTTATTGCAGTCACATTTGTCATATGACTGTTTGAATCATGGCACTATTTAATATTTTAAATTGATTTTATTTTGCTTTTGTTTAATGGGTTTGTCTGAATAGCTTTAGTAAAATAAATACTTTTCAGTGGAGTCTCTGTGAGAAAAGCTCCAGCATATTGCAAACATTGACAATAAGCAATACTCTTTTACAATTACATATACAAGTACTAAATTATATTACATTCATATGAAATAGAAGAAATTATTACAGTACAAAAGACACATGCATTTAGGTGATGCTGAACACTAAGCGTTTCAAGAGTTGCATTAGTGAGTTTGTTAATTAAATAATACATCTTGTGATTTAGTGAGTAGAAATTCAAAGAACTTAAAAGTGTTGGAAGGAATTTGGTTGGGCATAAACTGCTAATATTGTAACTAAGAGGTGGGGTATTAATTAAGCTTGGAGCTAATTATGATAACGTTTATCTTAGAAGTATACAGGAGGGATGGTGTCAGAAAATTACAGTTTGGAGATACTAGTAAAACTATCCAGGTGTTGGTGAAGACTGGTTGTGGGACATTGGATTCTGAATAAAGAGAAATGGTACTCAATATGAAAGCTTAAGATAACAGTGGCAATTATCCGGGGGACATACAGGAGCAGATCCATTGATTTGACAGGTGAAATTTTAGTTATGTTTTAAATAAGGTTACATTCTGAATGGATTTCACTGATAGTGGGATGTGGTCCCATAGTTTAGCTACACTATTTGAATATAGAGAGTCACCTACAGTATTAGATGCTTTTGTTATAGTTATCATGACTGCTGCCAGTAACACAGTCACACTACTTTACTGCGCAGCCCTTATTTACAATGCTGGCACCATGCAGGTACAACTGCATAGCTAAGTACCATCTGGCTGCATTGTGCCATGACATCTTTGATATTTAGGGCTGTAATGCAGCACTGGAAATGTATACTCTATTAAATAAATATGCATTTCTTCACGTTTGTATATACATATTTGTATAATCATTGTGATCTTATTTAATATTAGGTCTAGTATGTTTCGTAACTTCTTTCCAATATTCAACTTTTACAAGATTCCCTTGTAACGTACATTTTTCTGATACATCTCATATGAATTGAAATATATTTTACTATTAATGTTTCTGTATATCCATGGGTTACTTTCTTCTGTCCATCTAAACTTGACTTAATAAACATTACTAAAATGTTTTACTTACTTTATGTCTTCTTGTCCATCAAGAAAATCCGCTCTTATTCCCATTATGCAAAAATATCAAGAGACTTCAGTCTTCCTGTTAAATACATCTGCCCATTTGTTTCATATCACAATCCAAATAGGTATCATGCTCTCAAAAAAGACAAAAAATAAAAGTAATTTAATCAGTATGCTTGCCTCCATATTTCAAGCATGTTGTATCTTCGTTTTGCTTTTCCTTATAAAACCTTAATGGTATAACAACCCATATATGACATATATTTATTTGCTGGCACAAAACAGTTGTCCATTTGACAAAGATCTGATATCTTCCTCATGTTTCTTAAAACTCATGTTCTATAAGTTTTATAGTCCCCCTTATTTTCTATAAGATTTATAATCACCACCTCATAGTCTTACATTTTTGTCTCTATTAGATCAGCATAAATTAATTCTTTATCTTCATTTCATTTTATTTAATTTCTTAATTGATATAATTCGTAATTTATTCTTTTTTACTATCCTGCTTCATATCTCCCTTTGTATTTGCTGACAGTTTCTAGTGTGCATTTATATTCTTTTTTACTTCTTTATCTTCCTTGTTTCTTTCATTCTTATCATTATCAATACTTAGACATTAGCAGGGCTCCCCTCATAATTATTATTACATATTTAATGCCCATATTAAAGATTGGGACTTCATATAGTTAGGCATACTCCATTCACCTTCTAGGTTCATTAGTACCTTCTATATAGTTATTTGTGATCATATTGGACTGGTATGTGTCTAATAATGTATATAGGTATTGAGGGAATCCACATTTTTAACTGCAGTCATTCTACCTTTTATTGACTGACATTAGAGATTTTGCTCCCATTATGACTTAGGGTTAGAAATGTTTGCTTTCATAACTCTGGAGAGATTTCTGGAGAACTTGGACACCAATGGTATGCACCAAAAGATAACAGAAGAAGGTGGACAGACGTTAAGAACTGATGATAATAGCCACCAGATGGTGAACACCTGGAGGTAGCAGTAGAAGGGCTCAGTGAGCTTTGAGAACTGCGGTTAAAGACCACCACCATATAGTGTGCACCAAAAGGTAACAGTAGAAAGAGTGACCATTCTTTAACAACTGGGGATAAAGATCATCAGTTGATGTACTTAAAAAGGTAGAAATAAGGGGGTGGCCAGTCATTAAAAACTAGGGACAAAAACATTAGATGATGTACACCAAAAGGTAACAGTAGAAGCAGTGACCAATTTAAGAACTGGTGATAAAGTCCATCAGCAAATGTCCAGCGTGTAATAAAACTGTTGATATAAAAGTTTTCAAATATGATGAGGAATGTGTAACTATACGGGGAAGGTGGAATGGCTTAACATGTTTTTCAGGGTGGACATTATCATTTGAAAGTGTGTGCCGATCACTACTTCTCCTTCTTGAGAGGTGGTAATTATCTCTCTAGAATTCCCCTATCTATAAAGACTGACAGTTTTTCTACTTCTAACATATTCACATTTACTTTCCTTTAGTATTTATTTATTTATTGGATTTTAAATGGGTAATACAGCCACCAACAAAAAGTATGCATTGTTGTGTAACCAGAGCAATAAATGAAGTAGACAACTGATTGCTTATCTTATTATCCATAGTGTCACTTAAACATCAAATTACTAAGAATAGTTAGATATTGAAAGAATATCCATCCAATAATTATCCTAATTAGCAAATGGTTAGCTTAAATATATGAACTATTTACATAAAAAGAGAGTATGGAGCTCGCCTGAGTTTTAGTATGTGAAACCAATATAATGTGCAGGATTGAGGATAATTATATCATTGATGAAATAACCAATAAGGCAACTGTGGGGTGATCAAGTGGCACACAAAAGACCACATAAGCAATTGTCAATTGTTTATAAGTGATGCAGAAAGATTGTCTGGTGTGCATTTTAGATGTTCAGTGCTAAGTGTTGCAAAATCTGGCTATACAGGGCCTCAGGAATAATCTGTGGTGCATCTAAAATGAAAAGTAAGCAGGAGGCCTATTTCATAAGTAATGTGTTTGTTTTATCTTGTCGTTCAGTTATCAACTTTCTGCCTTGTAGATATCCCTTAATATATGCCAGCACTCAAAAATCTAAAGTACATGGGGTATTTTCCAGTGCCTAGTGACAGATTTCTTAGCTGCTATAACCATTAAAGAAAGAGTGGGGTATGGAATTTGCATTTCCGGGAGATCCCCATAGCTGACTCAATGTCTGCTTTCATTTACAGTACTGTAGAACTATTCTTTCACTTTAATCTAAAATTTGACTAAAAATGTATACAGTGAGGGACAGTTCCAAAACATATGTTCCCAAGAAGGTTTACACTGCACTGAGTTGCATCTCTAACAGATGGGAATATAATCTGTGAATCTTGAAGCAATTTATCAGGTATTAGAAACAATCTACATAAACACTTCCATGTGAAGATTGTCCATGTAGGAGGGGAAGTGGTTTTCTGGGGGAGTTGTAATATCTACCAGATTTGTTTATTTGTATGCTCATAATTCACCATATTGGAGAAATGTAGTATATATTCTCATGCCAGACCAAAATAAGACTGAACCAGTATATCCATTGTACTGGAGATGCTGAGTACCATGGGGGTTGTGTGTTCCTAGTAAGTAAATAAACTAGAGGGGGAATGCACATATCTGGCTATCTGTTGCTCATCAGTAGTTGATCTAATTATAAAACATATTTAATAACAGTACATATGGCATATGTTTGGGATATTGTATTTGGCTTCAAGTTCAGATAATAGTTTCAGGGTAGAATTGGAGTATAGCTGAGAGACCAAAATAAGACTGATTTACTTTCCTTCATTGGTACTTACATTCATTCCATTCATGAATGTTAAGTTTTAAAATCTGCTTAAAACTGGAATAACTTGTAAACAGTCCATAAGTAGTGCTATGGCTGCTTTAAGTCCTTAGGTTACCCAGCATATATTACCACCACAAAATGTTTTGGAGTTGATGGAGAAATAGTTCTTTTACAGAGTTAGAAAATATTCAGCTATTTATAAGGGCCAGGAAATGTCTAGAAACTCAATAGCAGAGCTTCAAATGAAAGCTGAAATGTCTCAATGAAGTAGAGCACTGTAGATATAAACAGTAGTGAAGATGTAGCTACCTGTGTTTTCATTTGTTAGAAATTATCCAAATAACAGACTATGATCACTATGAGCAAAGTGAAATAAGAGTATTTTAAGTGGTTTTGCTAGACTGCTTGGTGAAGATCCTATCAAGGATGTTTCTTGTGCCAGTAAAGTCACTTCCTGTTGGTCAAGCTAACTTTATTGTAGAAGATGACACCAGACTGGAATGTGTATGTGTTTGGTGTTATCATATTATAGATTCTGTTTGGACAACTTTAGTATTAGATCCTGTTATAGGCAGCAAAGTGGCTACTAAATATAATTATATGAATTTATCAATCTGAAACAATGCCATTCAAGAATATCTAAATGCAGATATGACCAACAAAAGCTTTCAGGATCAAAGTGGGGCTGCAGTCACTGCTTTTTAGTCTGCATTTGAAAATAGTATGAATGTCTGCTTTAATGGCTGCAGTCCTGGGTACTGTTTATTCTGATATTGCAGACACCGTGTTATGCCAGTGGTATTGATTTACAAGATTTGAGAAAAGGAAGAAGTATTGCAGAAAGGGCTAGATTAACAACAGGGCTGGTGGTTGCTACAGCTGCAGGCCTACATATCTAAAATAGGTCCTGCTGCTTCTATTCACGGACATCCTGTGTTATTGGGTGTACCAGTTGTATAAAGAAAATGAAAAAAGACTGAATGTTATAGATTCTTTTCAAAACCACCTGTGAGTTGAAAGTAGGATAGTAGCAGAAATGAAAGATAGGGGGAGTTACTGAGTTTGTTTCACTGAATAAAAGCAGCTCTATACAACAAAAGAAAAGGCAGGAATTGATGGTTGCCCCCCCCCAAAAAATATGTTTGCCAAAGCTTCATTTATATAAATTACAAATAACTGACATCACACCAAAATATAATGTGATGTGCACATAATGAGTCCAACTATAAGGTGCCTGTGCTGTCCAGAAGATGAAAAAATACCCAACTCCAGGAAAGAGGTCTATTGTGTGATGGAGTTATTAAAACAAGAAATATATTTTAAAAATTACTTGGATGTGTAATGCTAATAATCAAAGTCTGACCACTGATGATTCAGGATTTACCCACGCCTAGTGAAATGAACCCTCTTGACTTAGTCATCTTGGGTAAACTACAGTAGTCAAATGGTCATGAGTAAAACCTGCTTTATCCTTGGTCAAGTGGTGATTATTGTTATAGCATCTGCATTATGGAAAGAAATGTGGCATCCATGCTCTGGGCCAGTAATCAAGGAGTCTCAGTCCACACAACTGACACTGGTGAGGGACGTTCACTTGCAACAAAAATGGATACACATTGTATTTCCAGATGCAACAATTATAATTTTCCTTAAGAGCACACAGGGAACACACTCCCGTCCTAGGGCTAGGTTTCCCTCTCTCTAACCAGGCCCCAAATAAGACTCCACGTTGACCACAGTAGTGGAGTTGAGTTCGCAGCCGGGTATTCAAGCCAAGTCCTCCACTGCCCTCTCTGTAAAACCAGTGCTCTGTGTCCCTATTCTAAGTAGTTGATGGACACATTACTTCAGATTTTATTTACACAAACACACACACACACACACACACACACACACACACACACACACACACACACACACACACACACACACACACACCTAGGAAAGGCTGGCAAAGATTTACCAGATATGGCCCCTCTGCCCAGACTATAAGGAAGATACTGCCACCAGAACACCCCAAAGCCAGCTACTCTAAGGTTGTTACAAGGGTACCCAATTATACTGAGTAAAATTAATACTATTACAAATGGGTGTTTGACCAATGCAGCAAGGCACTTAGAAGTGGCCACAGTGTCATAAAATAAATATAAGTACTCTCAATGGTTAAAATAGTCTCTGAATGACCAGCCATACTGAAAATGCTAAATATATCTAATAATAAATAATAAAAGAACATGAAAATACTAAATATCTATTTACAATAAACACCAGACTTTTAATCACAGGAAATATTAAAAAAAATAACACAAATTGAAAGATCCACACAGATACAGAAAAATAATACTTAACTAATCTCACTATATTTTCCTGACTGATCTAAAGAATTACTATTCTCCGGTTACTTACTAAAGCAAGACAAGATGAAGTGGGTGAGTGATCCTTCTTTGTCAGGTTTCAAAAACAAACTGCCCTAAGACTTATGTGTCATCTAGTATTAAAGCATCATTTTAGTACTGGCTTACAGAATGACATCACACACATTAGGTCATCTGACTTCTGGTTTACTAGCAACTGAACCAGAATCTAGCACATATGTGTTACCATACACACACACACACACACACACACACACACACACACACACACACACACACACACACACACACACACATAAAGCTTTGCTAAATGTGTTATAGCATCTGGAAGCTATAAAACCATATCAAAAACTTCCACCCTTCCACAGTAACAATTCATCCCTAAGGACAATACAGTAGGATTTCTAGTCCTGGCTTTCACAAAACTTCTGTCTCTGGTTGCAATCAGAACTGTAAGATACAATCTTTATATCCTAAAACAGGTAATTTACTTTCAGACTATTTTTCAAAGTTAGCTGGACTAAGATTAACCTCTTCTCTTCCAGTACCATCTGCTACACTATATTCATTCCAACAGTAACAATACAATATTATGTACAGGTGTGTTTATTTTCTGTCTAGTAGGACAAACTGTTGGTACATTTTTAACACAAGCAGCTTTGCAAATACATTTTCAACACAAGCACCTGTACAAATCTGTATGATATACAAATTACATATAATTCTTTACAAAACTCCAGCTAGCTATGATGGCATATGTTACACATCCACTGCCTGACTTTTCCTGGCATAGCTGGCACTACCTGACATCATCACAAGAAATACAAGGATGGCAGAAATGCAATGCAAGATTACTGCACAAGAGGACCATTTTTTATGTGTGTGCACACGTGTGTGTGTGTGTGTGTGCATGTGTGTGTGTGTGTGTGTGTGTGTGTGTGTGTGTGTGTGTGTGTGTGTGTGTGTGTGTGTGTGTGTGTGTACGCGCACGTGTGTGCATGTGTGCGTGCACGTGTGCAGGTGTGCATGTGTGCTTGTGCACATGCACACGTGCGTGTGTGTGTCTCTAGTTTTGCAACCATGACTGTAAATAGTATTCAAATTAAAAAAGAAATGAGATGCACTGTAGAAGACAATTTGAAAAAAGTTGCCCAATGGCACTAATCAGATAATCAAGAAACAATACAGCCACACATTACATAAGTAAAACAATACATTATGGACACTATATGATAATTTCCATATAATAAAGTTTTGCTAACTCAGTTATAAGTAGAAAACTGTAGTGCCAAAAGGACTGTAACTACATTGGCAAAAAACACACATTAGGTGCATACACACATTTTGCTTTTTGGAAGATCTTCAAAGAGTGTTAGCTGAATATTGACCCTGCAAGGAATTGGTTTATGATTATAAGATGAAAGTAATTTGACAGTATGTTGGGGAGGATTCGCTTCAGAATCCCGACTCCCAAAATCCTGAAACCCAAAATCCCGAGACTAAAATCTTGAAAGTTCAAAATACTGAAAACTCAAAATGCTGAATCTTATAATACTGAAAACACAGAGGATACCAACACTGACTATATTCCAGCACAAGTACATAGAAAAAAATATTACCCTTCAACGATAAGCAGGGGTGGGGCAAGCCCCCTTGCACCCACCCCCACACCCCCTGCTACTTATATGTATATCAACTCCGAGGTTGCACTTCACTACACTAAGTGCAATCTCGGAGTTGATATATTTAAGTAGCAGGTGCAGGGGGGCTTGCCCCCTGTTTACACTTGGAGAAAAGTCCCCCACATGGGGGACACAGGGGGGCTTGCACTTAGAGAAAAGTCATATGGTTTGTCTTTGAATTGTTTCTGTATGTACTTGTGCTGGAATATAGTCATTGTGGTATCCTGTTTGTTTTCAGTATTATGAGATTCAGTATTTTGAGTTTTCAGTATTTTGAACTCAGGATTTTGGGTTTCAGGATTTTGGGAGTCAGGATTCTGATATGAATCCATTGGGGAATATATATTCAAATCTAAAAAAAGGAAAAAGAAAGAGTAAAGTTGTTGATGTCAACAAAGAGTTTCCAAGGGGCATAGAGGTCATGCAGTCAAATTGGAAGAACAAGACTACAAAATATATCACACAAAATGAAGCAGTTTCCATTTGATTGAGCTGAAATTGTTATTCTGTTCTCTCTCTCTCTCTCTCTCTCTCTCTCTTTGTCTCATTGTGCTTTGTTTTTTTTTACCTGTTTCAATGGTGAATATGGGCTCAAAATGTGTAATGTATGTACATTCTGAGAATGCAGCATTCATGAAAAGAAAACAGATATTTTCAGTGTTATGATTGATCACTCTCTGACATGTGGCAACTTTGGAGTAGCATATATTAGCAAGAAAGTTGTTGTGGAGATGAAGCCCATATGTAGCAGGTAAAGGAGACAGTTTCTCTGTAAAACTACATGTGCTAGTGTACTCAATATTCATTTGTATGAAATCCAGTTTAAGGTGAATATGTGTATTGAGATCATGAATATTTTTTTTTGCTTCTGCAATTTTGCCCTGTCATAAAGTATGTAAAAATATATATTATTAGCCTCTTATTTCATCATTTAAATGCAGCTCAGTGTTGATTGCCATAAGTGTGCATAAAAAATTCCACGATGTACAATGCAATCATTTTGTGTAATTCATATTTTGCATACTAAATTTATCATTACTATGAGTCTTCTGTTTTATCTCAGCCATGACTGAAAAGGGTCCCTTAGACGGATTGACACACCTTGATAAAGAATACAAAAGATGTAGAACATTTGCATATTCAAGTTAATTTCTTTTGTGCTATTATATCCAAGTAGATCTGTTTATAGCCTGCTTGTCTTGATCAAATATTCTAGGCCCATACAAACAAATGTCGACAACATATGTCTACAGCTTATCATGAAATTATTTACCTTGGTTGAGTTTAGTACGGTGCTTCACATTGCAGTTTCACAGCACTTTTTCCTACTGTTCAGATATCCATTGTGGTGTCTTCTGTGTTGACTTTTAGTGTTCTC